>NC_080705.1:54946900-55247793 GCF_943734765.1 Anopheles ziemanni
TCCAGCAAGAGTCCCAGGAACCTGCCATGGAAAAACTTGCTGGTACTACATGACAGCTGCAAAAAATTTGAATTTTTGTCAACCGGGTAGTCGAAAGAAAATCGGAACCGGTCGTGCCAGGTTCCGATTTTCTGACAGCAATATTGCTGTCAATGGCAATTTGACACTATCTTTCAAAATCGACGGACAGAAATATTCCTCGTCTAATAAGGGTATAAACAGTAAACAAAGGTTTGACAGCCAGCACCTCTTTCCACTGCGGTGCCTCCCAAAATATTGGTAGGTTATGAGGAGTCCATGCCTACCAAAAATACACTTCTTCTTTTCAAGGCAAGGTTCTTTTTGGTAGGCATGTATACCTTTGGTAGGAAAGTGCAGCAAGGTTCTCTTTGGGTATCGTTTAAACTACTTCCGTTAACTTGCATATGCATCGTCGTTGTGTGCTTTGATTGGTAAACAAAACTATGAACGATTATCAAAAATCAATTTCAATATGGCTACCAGGACCAGGCTTTTGAGCTCACCTCCCTTAGAACCCACCTGGCGTTGTGTGAACCGTTTGAGTTGAATGTCTCGTTATATTAAAGATTATGGTTATACTGGACAGGATGTACAACATGAACTCCCTGATGCATTACTTGCTCGAGTTTATGAAATTTAGGCTACGCCCACAGGCCCCCCTTATTTCACGAAATTTTAACTAATTGGTTTATGCTGTCCATCTTGGTTAGTTTGACCGATTAGTTCAAGCTGTTACAGCTGCTAACGGAAATTCAACGGTTCAAATATTCAAAATGAATTGATGTGCCACCTATTGCATAACTTTCAGGCGCAAACATGAAAAAGACGGCAACGATTCGGCAAGTAGGGGGCCTCATTTGGGATTTTACCAGTATTACTTTGAAAACATTAAATCGCCGTTTAAGCTATCCGTGCCCGCGCTTTCGGTTTCTCTTTACTCATCTGGCCCTTTTTGGGAAACGTATGCCGATCCCTGGTGTAGACCATGCTCAGTACCTTCAAGGTATATAGACATGAAAAGCTGTGGTGGTCCAACCTCTCGAAGTTCCACTGCTTTGTTCCAGTAACCTTGCTAGTGGTGGGAAAATCGAATCGAAAATCACCGTTGTTTGGCCACATTGATTTTTCGCTAAACACTCTCAAAAGAAAATTCACGATGGAGAGTCTGGTTTTGAATGAAAAGTATGGTAAGAGGTTAAATGTGGTACTGGCCCAAACCATTGTCACCGACGGGAAGTCGTCCTCACACCGCAACCATCCGATAGAATCCTTCGAAGGACGAGATTCCGAATCTTCTGAACCTCGATTCTGTCAACACGAGTTTGAGCGCGCGACAGGTAAACAAAGTGGTAAACGTCACACGCGTCTTTGAGTGGATTGTAGCGCTAGTTACTTCCCTTGTCCGATCCGCTGCTTATTTTGTACCGAATTACTTAGTACCTTTGGGTCTGCTATGCCGTTAAGCAAACACTATTTGAACAGTACGTAATGGTGATACTATATTTTTGAAAAACGTCTTAAATCGTCCATTGTGTTGTGTTTTGTCGATTGCTGTAGGAAGAGTTAAATCATCCCGCTGGGGGAGTGGATGTGCGGGGTTGAGATATTGTGTGCGAGAGTGAGATACACTATTGAACAGGAATTCCCTTTAGTGGACAACAAGCAAGAAAGATTACCAAGCGCGGTGAAGATGGCGTCGATGGCGTCGATGGCGCTTAAACTGACATGTAAAAACCCAAAAAATATGTTCTGCTTCGTGTGCGGCGTTTACACAAAGTCGCACCACAAGCGCTCGATAATGACGAAGCCGCTGATCGACGCGTATGAGGCGTACTTTGAGTGCCGGACGAACAAACGAAACTATGTCCACGGTCCGCCATCCGTTTGCAATGACTGCAACAACGCACTGCTTCGATGGTCCAGCGGAATGATTTTAAGACCTGACTTGTCGTTCGACGTGCCAATGATATGGAGTGAACCGAGCAACCACCAGATGGATTGCTACTTCTGCATGACAACTTCGATGGGGCGACGAGGATCCATGGGCTATCTCGACGAACCTGTGAACTACCCGGACAACCTACTCTCAGCAATAAAACCTCGTATGACGAGCCTGAAGGCAATCAACACCTCCATTGTGGCGAGGCGTGGCCGTTCCATGGGAAGTCTGATGGCTGCACCGGTCGTAAGCAAGAGGCCCACGAACATGGTGAACGGTGTCGACAACAAGCAGGTGCATGTCGGAACGGCACAAACCGACGCTCGACAGGGGGCGAAGTCGACGAATCAGGTGCTGGTAGCCGGCTTGAAACGTAAGTCGTCTGATCCACCGGACGCGAACATGTACGACGTGACGAAGGTGCGACTGCACTCCTTGGAACCCTCGATCGTGCTTGAGCAGAGCGAAAAGCGCCTCCCGTCGTCGTCTCGTTCTTCAGTAGGTTCCCATCCGCCGGTAATTTCGAAGAATCTCCGTTCACAAACAACCACCACTAGTGCGAGACAACAGCAGTTAGGCAACCCGCAAATCACCAGCGTGTTCTCGCTGCAAGGCGAGCTTCCGGAATGTAAGGGAACAGAAACGATCGGATCTGATCTTATTCCATTAAATACTACAACGCCGTTGAAACAGTATGTTGACACTTCTATTTCTTTTTCAGACAACGATTTTACGTCAACGTCGCCTACTGCGCTTATGCGTGCTGTAAATGGACATGTAAATATGCCTATTACAATCGAGATCGAAGATGACGATGATGAAGAAGAGGAAGTGGAGGGCGAACAACAGATAAATCAGGAAATTGAAAAACCTAAACTGCCAGAGGTAAAAAAGGAACAAGAAACAAATGGAGCGCAACAGGAGAAGAAGCCAGAAGCACAGCTTAAAATGGAACAGTTAGAGGAAGCGGAAGAGCACAAGCCATTAAGGGCGGCCGAGTTTATCAATATTCACAGTCTCCCATCCGCGTCGTCGACGGCTTCATCAAAGATGGTGGTGGTAAAGATGATTTCCCCAGAAAAGCTGACGACCAGATCCTCATCTTCGGGCTCCACTGACAACGCCGGTGCCGCGCCCACAAGTTCTACGGACCCTTCCAACCCCAACACGCCGGTACGGGTGGTGCGCCCTCCGCACCTTATAACACAGTCAGAGTTGATACTGCTTATCCGTGAACTCGAGCTATCGCGAGAAAAGTCCGCGATTCTGATCGAACGGTTGAAACAGTGGAATCTTCTGGCGGCCCAATTGATAACTCCCAACCGACAGCGTGGCAGCGTGAGCGCACCAATGACGCAACCAGTACCAACGGTTGTTCGGCACGTTACGACGTTGTCGGGAAGTAATACGATGAAAAATATCACCATAAAACGCGAGGGGATGCGGAATCTTACGGTGCCCAAGCCAACGTCCATGCCTTTCAAGCGGACGGTGGTTCAACAGTCGGTGGGCCAGTCCTTCATAAGACTCATACCATCCTCGGGTCAGTCGAACACGATAGCAACAAGCAACAAACAAAGACTCACACTGCCGAACGGTACTCCGGTCCTTCGGCAGCAGCTAGTGGTACGCAAGAGGTCATCGGTGAAATCCGAGCTGGTATCGTCCAGCTAACATGTCGACGCATAACCTAAGTAACCCCATCCTACTGAGCTAAAATCATGCGGAGGACATATTTGTACACCTTTCAACACAACAGTGTTTATTCTAGCCGGAGTTCCCGCATAGCCGCATTGTGGGATGCAAGTTTTAGTTTCATTTAGGTTATCGCTTTGATTTGACATAATAAAACAGTGTAAAAGTATTTTCACGTTACTTGTGTTCACAATTTCATGTTTGCAACATAGGAAAATATCAATCGATACTGCAAAATCGATGTGGTTGGCAATGGCCATCTTCACAAAGTATAGTTTGGCATTGGTACAGTATAAATTGGATAGAATAAAACCTATTAAAGAAGATAAAATGTGCGATTGTTCATTGCACTGTTCTCCACATATTGATTTGAATGCGAGTTCAAGTGCCATAGAAACTCTCAGAATTCTCCTCATCGTTGAAGCACTTCCTGTGCATCATGCGCCTGATCCGGTTGGATCGTATGTAAATGTTTTTTTTTTTTAAACAGCTCGTCGCCAAACCACCGAAGGAACGTCACAAACCAAATGTTATTCTTTTGCTTTTGCCTGCTGTGTACTCACTTACTCTAGCTTAGTGCATTTGTACTAGGCCAATTATTCGCTACGATAACTAGACTTCAAGCTTGAACAGGTGCCCACGGATTACTGATTATTGACCTACTCCATTACTTAAAAGATTCAAAATCCCCATTTTAGGCGACACATTGTTTTGACTGCTGGGAAGTTTTCATTCGGTATTTCAATTAACTTAGACCGTATCGTATCATCCAGCAGCGGAAATTTCGTTAACTAAACCGGTTCAAGAGGTTCCAACAACGCCAGGGACAATTTTGTGCACCACTTACTAGATTTGTTTCGGAAGTAACAAAGGATGCTTACCGAGATTTCTTAAGAGCAAATTTCAAAATGCAATAAACGAATATTCGCTCAATACACATACCCGGATCCGTAGAATCATCTTTACCGTTTTTTATTATTATGAATATTCGCCCACTTTGCATACATTCAAGTGTTCTTTTTCGTAAAAATACAAGGTATAGAAGAGTCAGCGAGATCGACCGTCAAGCTTCGATAGAGGACAAGAAAACCAGCTTCAAGAAGATCCGATGTCCGTCTCCTGCCTTTTCATATGCGTAGCATATTTGTTTTTAATGGGGCAATTTTCCGTCATTTATGTTACTTGTTTTCTCGCTCGCTGGTGTGTCTGTGTGTGTTTGTGTTTGCATAGTCGTTTGTTAGCTCCGCCAGACGACACTTCTACGTTACTCAAGGATCGTTTAAGTGTGGGATAATTATTTCTACTACGATACGATACAAATGAAGATAACTGAGGGTAGAAAGAGTGGTACAATCAAATAATGCGTTGAATGTGACAGCAAAGGTAGAAGGAGGAGCTTTCTGAAGAAAAAAGGACACGAAATGTGTGAAGATTTACTTATGTGAAAGAAAGAAAAAAAAGGGCAAAAACTAGAAGAGCTAATCTTAAGAATAACAGAGCTTTCTGTTTCTTTTAAATTGAATTAGAATTAAGAGGCCTTTCCGTTAGCTGCTGTGCTGATCACGCCTAGTTCCCCACCAACATTTTACATTTTTGCATTTTTTATCGTCCTCAAAACTCTCCCATACTCTTATCACCAAATCCATCCGATAGTTTTTTTCTATTATTTTTCTCTTTTTAATGATGCGGGAAATGTAATTCTGTTTTCGATTTCCTGTGTGTTTCAACCTCCTAATTCTCATTCAGCTGTTCAATTAGTGCATCCCAAGTGTTAGACATATTTATCTAATATTCATTCCATTTTCGCAAGATTACTCCATTACTGGATTCTTACGGTGGAGCATACGATCGATACTGTAGAATCAGATTGAATTACTAGTAAAACCATCACACGCTTATCATCAAAAACTACACCGACTACTTCCTGCTATATTCATCGAACCTTTTTTCTCGAAAACACGCACACACAAACAAAACAAAGACTGGTATCCTTTTGGCGGATCTCGTTTTCTAGCCAGATCGGAACAAACGGTTGAATTGAATCTTTAATTCTGATAAAAAAAAACCTAACCACAGAGGCATCGAACCTCCAGGGAGTTGTTGCTCATCTAACGATAAGGGAAAGAGGATGACAAGGTATGCTGAGCAAGGGTTATGAAATTTAAATGTCGCGCTGTTAAATGTATTGGCTTGTGGAAAAGAAGGCAGCGACACCACCAGCAGCAGCAGCAGCCAGCAATGTAGGCTCCAAATGTTTGCCAGCCGAACCTGGAACAATCTAACTGTAGAGATCATCGTCGCCGTTATCCCCTGGATTATTGCTCGTCGGTTGCGATGAACCCTGGCCGCCCTGTGAGCTGGAACTTCCCTGGCCTGATGGGAATCTGTGAATGCCGAAATGAGTGTTCATACACATTATTGGTCGTACAACAAAAAGAGTTTACGCCAAAAAATAATCAACGCCTTTGTCCCCACAGTTTACTCACCGGAAGTTGGTACCGAAACCTCGAGATTGCTGCAACGTTTGGGCGAACATTTCGTACTTGCGAATGTCGTTGTCCGAAACCGAACGGCGGGCGAACTTCATCGCTTCCTCAAAGTGATCACGCGTAATTTCGGGCACTGGATCCTCCTCATCCATCTGTGTAGAAAATATTAGAAAAACGATTTGTCAAGTGTGTCTTTATGGCAAATTTCTTCTAAATAAAAAATAAATTTTCATTTGGAATGAAAATTAAACGATAAATGTTTGATTGTGTTGACACAAGCTGAAGGTTTAAGTACTGAATAAAAGATTTTTGATCTGATATTGAATCAGCAAAACAACCATATTCATTTATTGGAATACGAAACGTTGTGCTGTTTTTCAATGATATTGGTACTTTAAAACAAGTGAATGAATACTTACATCCATAGCCGAGTTCTGGTTGGCAGCACGGTCACGCTCTCGACGGATCTCGGCCTCGATTGCCTGTCGAATCGCCAGCTTACAGGCGCGCTGGCAAATTTCTGTCAAATCCGCACCGGAGAAGCCCTGCGTCACCTTGGCTACGTAGTTAAGATCAACGTCGTCGGCAACTGGGCTCTTGCGCAGGTTCGCCCGGAGAATCGCCTCGCGCGACTTCTCGTCCGGCAGCGGAATGTAGATAAGCTGGTCCAAGCGACCCGGGCGCAGGATGGCGGGATCAATGATGTCCGGCCGGTTGGTCGCACCGATGATGAATACATTCTTCTTCGCGCCCATACCGTCCATCTCCGTGAGGATCTGGTTGATCACTCGATCGGCGGCACCACCAGCGTCTCCCACGTTGCCACCACGCGACTTCGCGATACTGTCCAGCTCGTCGAAGAACAGCACACAGGGCGAGGCGGAGCGTGCTTTGTCGAAGATGTCGCGCACGTTCGCTTCCGACTCACCGAACCACATTGTCAGCAGCTCGGGACCCTTGACGGAGATGAAATTGGCCTGACACTCGTTAGCGATGGCCTTGGCTAGCAGCGTTTTACCGCAACCGGGCGGCCCATAGAAGAGCACACCACGCGAAGGCTGCATGCCGAACTTCAGGAACTTGTCCGGATGCTCGACCGGGTACTGCACCAGCTCCTGCAGCTCGCGCTTCACATTCTCCAGGCCACCGATATCGGTCCAGGTCGTGTTCGGTACCTCGACCACAGTTTCGCGCAGCGCCGATGGGCTCGACTTGGTCATCGCATACCGGAAGTTCTCCATCGAGACGGCCAGCGAGGCCAACACCTCCGCGTCGATCTGATCGTCTTCCAGGTCGATCAGGTCCATTTTCTCGCGGATTTGTTGAAGGGCTGCCTCCGAGCATAGCGACGCCAGATCGGCACCGACGTGACCGTGCGATTCGGCCGCAATCTGCTCCAGATCCACGTCGTCAGCCAGCTTCATGTTTTTCGTGTGGATGCGTAGCACCTCCAGTCGACCGGTAGCGTCCGGAATGCCGATGTCGATCTCACGATCGAATCGTCCGAAGCGACGTAGAGCGGGATCGATCGAGTTCGGTCGGTTGGTCGCCGCCATCACGATCACATGCGAGCTTTTCTTCATGCCGTCCATCAGCGTTAGCAGCTGCGAAACGATACGTCGTTCCACCTCACCGTGCGTTTTCTCACGCTTCGGTGCGATCGCATCGATTTCGTCAATGAAGATGATGGCCGGCGAGTTCTTCTCCGCCTCCTCGAATGCCTTGCGTAGGTTGGACTCCGACTCGCCCGCCAACTTCGACATGATCTCCGGGCCGTTGATCAGGAAGAAAAAGGCACCGGTTTCATTGGCGACGGCGCGCGCAATTAGCGTCTTACCGGTGCCGGGTGGCCCGTACATCAAAATACCGCGCGGAGGCTTCACTCCGATCGCCTTGAACAGCGACGGATGGCGCAATGGCAGCTCTACCATCTCCTTAATCTGTGCCAGCTGCTTTCGGCAGCCACCGATATCGTCGTACCCGACTGCGTTCAGCGTTTCTTCCTCTTCCTCGCGCTTGATCGGATTACCCTCGCAGTGGATGACCGTTTCCGGCGCCACGATGCAGTACGGCGCTGGGTCAGCACCGACCACCTTAAACTCGACGGCACGCATACCACCGCGCACGATGAACGTGTCGTCCTTGTGAATCGGCCGGTAAGCTTCAAGGAAGTACGGCTTCAGGTAGACATCGAACAGGTTACCGGTAAGTCCCTCGACCGTATCGTCAATGGGTAGGATGTGCACCCGTTTGCCATACTTTACATCGGGGCAGGACTGAATCATCACCACGTCACCCAACCAGACGCGCAGATTGTTGCGAACCACCCTGTTCATGCGAATCTTCTCGTCTGGGCAATTTTCGTCCGACAGCACGATGCATACCGTCTCCTTCCGACGCTTGCCCTTCAATAGTACCGTATCACCACGGAATAGCTCCAGCTCGTCCATTTTTGCCTGCAAACATATGCGTTGTTAGAAAGAAATTAAGAAATTAAGTTCCAGCAAATGTACCAAATGCAAAGAAATGAATATTTCTTGATTTTAAGCAATAGATTATATTTTAAGAAAAAAATAATACGCTAGCTATGATTAAACTAAGGTGTGTTTGTTCACACGAATGGATTGATCGAATGATCCCGTAAGTAAAGATGTAAAGAATATGTGAAGATGATGAGTAAGATTGTGAATCAAGCCTTATCGCTAATAACCCACCCATCGTTTGCGCGCAAATTGTATAAAATGTAGACAAGACTCATTTTCGGGTACCGTTGAGGAAAAATAACTCACCTGAGACAACGAAATAACCGAGTTGTCATCGTTGGCGGCTTCGTCGACGATGAGACGATTCGGGCGATCCTTGCGCTTCAGGATGGCGGTGGCCAAGTCCTCGCTAGAAGTTGTGAAGAAGAAGTGTTAAAATCTGTTAAATCTGGACAAAAATGGTACGATGGGATACTAATGAAATGAATCGTTTCCGCGGCACTTGTGGGAAAGGTTAATAGCCTTTGCAGATACAAGACATCGAAAGAGGGAAAGAGAGCACGTAAGAAAATACGCGAATTCGTATCGATATCACATTCGGTCATACGAGCGTAAGATGCTTAATGGAATAAAGACTTCAAATCACGCAGGAATCTTCGACAAGGAACATTATTCATATGTAAAAAAGATCATAACAACGTTAGATGAATGTTTCATTTCGTAATAGTTTTATGTAAGGCTTTCGGTAGTGTAGACCAAGCCTTTGATGGAAATAGTAGAGCATTATTTAATAGGAACTAATTCTACCAACGCCTATCTTTAACGGAAAAAACTAAAAACATCCCAACGTTTTGTAAACATGGCGAGTTAGAAAATATATGCCAGCTCGCGAATAATTCAAGTTAACTTTGTGTATAATTTCATTTGCATCATGTTGAAGTCTTCGCGTACTGACGCAACCAAATCTAATGAAATCGGCCATTAAGTCCACAGAGCTCCCGGTTGAGACTTGGCAAACCGGTGCGTATCTGAAATATCGGTCCTTTCCGGAAGCGGATAATGCAGACAAACGGATGTCAAGCGCTTGGGAAAGCCATGGAGTCTTGGATGCATTTTTTATTCGGTAACTTGTAAGTAGCAAAAGCATATCGTGACAAGCGAAAATTGAAGCGATTCGTGCTTCAACCCCGTCATCTGAAGACACACGCACACAAACACACGCGCGCACACACACACAGCTCAGCGCACGAGAAGCAATCGAAAACCTCCACGACCGTACAAACATGACACTAGGTGGTGGTGCTTTTCCATTTTTTTTTCTTCGGAACTGTACTCTCATTCACCGCTTCCGGGGATGTCGATTGCCGTTTTATCCTGAATCCAACAATTTCCCCAACCCGGTGGCCAATACGCCTTACGTATGTTTGATTACTTAAACTAAAAGAAAAATCCTTCAATCGAACATTCTACTCACTTCTTGCTGTCGGCCATTTGAAGATCTCGTGCTTAGGTTAAGCTCTGTGTGCAACCCTTGTGAAATTGGGCTTCTGTTGCCCGTGAACAATGAAACCGAGCTAATTCGAATCTACACGCACTTTACGTTCTTCCTGTCGGACCAGTTGGGTTACTGCGTTTGTCGAAGTTATAAATGATAAAATGTGGCCTACTGTGAGTTGGCTCTTTGTTGATCCGTTTAACTCGAAGCAATCAGTCTAGTTCAGTCAACTGCCAGTCAGGAATAACCAACCAACTTCCACTGCACAGCAACGACAACGACGAAACGCGAAGCAACGAAGATGACAAGCGGCTTTTCATTTGTTGGCAGATCGGGATTCGGAAGATTCGAAGATTTGATCCCGAGACGGATTCTAAATTTGATTCGATTGGGATTCGAATCTGATTTGATTTGTTTGAGACTCGATGTGATTCGGTTATCACTATTTGAATTTGATGTGACTCGCTCGAGACGCGAGGCGAATCATATTAGTCACGTAACGAGTCGATCTAAAGACAATGTGATTAATTTCAGTCAAATCGAACGTTGGAAAGAATGGATAATATCCAGTGTTGCCTCACTGAGAAGAGGGTCATTACAAAAGAAATCGTTGCATTATTTGTATCGATCTAGCTTCGTAGATTTTAACGATTTTCTCAAGAATCGCTTCCAAATTTAGAATTTACCTAAAATTAATTGATATCAACACTATAAAGTCAGGGGAGTATTTTTTTTGTAAAATCAGTGTGATAATTGATACCCTTTCTAACGGGGCAAAACTCCTGTCCTGACCCTATTATTTTGAAAACATTCCATTCCGTTACATTTTATTGATTTTAACTTTTTCTTTTTGCATTTCATCTCAGCAGATTTGGGATTTTATTAAAATTTATTTTGAAAAGAGTGCAGATTTTGCAATATACTTAATACTTCCTTCGTTTTATGATTTCTGGACGCCAATTAATGGGATGCGACTCTTCTGTAGCTTCGTCATCTTCCTTGTATATCTTAATGGTCTTATCCGCCTCCGTAGTTATCAAACGCGACCCCGACTGATCGAACGTCATGGAAAATATACCGGCTTCACTATCCATCGATCCGGGCTGAACCGCTGCCTGGAAGCGCTGAAAATTGTAACCAGTGCGCCAGTCCCAGAAGAACATGGTTCCATTGTCCCCGCCGGACACCAGAACGCCCTCCGGATTCACCGCCATACAATTCACGATAGAATTGTGCCCGCCAAGATTCTGTATAAAGTTGCCCTCTGGACAGCGCCATTGTTTGATGTTGTCCGGTGAGGCCGAGGCAAACATGTACAGTGTCGGATGCAGCACGATTGCACGGACACTCTTCTTATGATTCGTCAGGGTGCACAAGCTTTTGCCAGCCGCCAAGTCCCACAGGCGGACAGTTGAATCGTGGCTGCCGGTGATTATTTGAGGATTGGCCGCCTGCGTCACCACACTAGCGACCGTGTTCGTGTGTCCCGTTAGCGTGTGAATGTTCGCCTTTGTACGCATGTCCCATACTCGCGCGGTTGAGTCACGACCGGCTGTAACCAGCACGTCAATGGTTGGATGCAATGACATCGTGTATACGGCCGACAGGTGCCCATGGTAGTGCCGTATTACTTTGTTGTACTCCAAATCCCAGCACTTCACCTGCCGATCCTCTCCGCAACTGAAGAGATACGGATGACGCGGACTGACCTCTAGAGCGCGAACCGTACTAACATGGCCAGTAAGGGAGAGCTTGAGCTTTCCGCTTGCTAGGTCCCAAATTTTGATCACCCGATCGGCAGCACCGGTAGCAAACCACTCATTGCCGGGTTCTACTGCAACGCAACGTACCCAACCAAGGTGGCCAGAAATCACTCGACAAAGCTTCCATGGGGCGTGCCATTTTGGTTTCGGTATGGTTGGTGCCTTTTTCGGAAGTATTTGAACCGCATTTGACGTATTCTGGGATGATGGTGTTGTTGTCGGTAAAAGGGCTGTCTGAGCATTTATGCCATCGGATGAGCCACTATCTTGTTCACCGGCTGTTATAGCCAAAACTGGAAAATAAACATGAGTTCTTAAGACTGATGCTGAAAACAACCAGATATTTCTTACCATTATCCTTTCCACCTTGCTGACCATCGAGTCTGTCACTATCAGCTCTTTTCGCTGCTAGTGCTTTGGACTTGGCAGCCCGATCCAACACCAAGCCGTAGGCATCACGTGCTTTTATGTTGTACTTAAGTTTTTCCCTAAAATGGAAGGAATGCATACACACAATATAAGTTTTTTTACGATATCATGTTCGGTTATATGAAACTTACAAGCTTTCGTCTACCTCCGGAAGTAGCGATTGGTTGGCCACAAAGAAATCATGCGTACGTTTAAGTGAACGGAACACCAATGTGTGCACTGAGTGGCGCTGTACTTCCTCCATGAGAAATAAGGGGCTTTAAGTTGAAATTTATTAATTTTCAAGATGAATATTTTCTACTGCCTATTGTAGCCGGCGCGTTGTTTTTACAGATGATAAACAATGTCCTGTCACTGCGATTCTTTGCTTTTTGACGCCTTGCTTTTTAAATCGCTTTGACCATTTGTGCAATTGTGTTGGTTTGACATCAACTTCCCAAAGAGAACCATTACGAGGTTTCTTCAATTATGATACTTACCAGCGGTTGAAAAGTACATAGTATCGTCAACCGGTATAACACCAATTTTGAATTTGATTCTTTTATTATGATAACAAAATCTGATTCTAAATTAATCCACATACTTTTACTTTTAGCAGGTTGATGTATCACTTTCTGTTAGGCAGATTATCTTACGGAATAAGCATGAATAACAACAATTGTGTGCATCCTGGCAACTATTAAAATAATGAACCAATTTTCAGCAGTTAGTGTGAATAAAGTAATCTTATTAGAGACGCAAGATAATTCTTGAGAGTTATTCTATTTGGAATTTATTGACAAACCTAAGCAAACGATTGTCAATGTGAATTTCCGATGGCAGTCTGTCAGAAACTTGTTTCATACCCCTGTTAATGGATCTCCTTGAGCAGTGAGGGAGAAAAATTTTTATCAATAAATTCGATTGCAGTGTTTGCGGGGTGAAACGTATCAACTAATATAAGGGGTGTAACTCTAAGCAGTTTTTATCCAAATCAGGCGCAAAGTGAAACAATTCAAACATTTGTTTACTTTGCCAGAAACAGTGGAGCACGATAAATCGTGTCTTGTGGGTAAAACAGTATTTAATTTCGGGCTTGTGAATCATCGAGAAACAACACATCTTTCCAGAGGGTGTTTCTTCTAGGATTTAGTTTTGTTGAAGTGTTGCAAGCGCTACGTGTTGGGAAATGTCGAGCAAAATCGAAGAAGCGCAGGAGCATATTCGTCAAGCCGAAAAATGGTATGCCTGATGACGTTCTTAACAACCTTCCCGTCTTTGTTCTGATTAACAAGTGTTGCTCTTCTAAAAACTCCTATAGTTTGAAAACATCCCTGCTCAAATGGCGACCCGATTACGACAATGCTGCCGAGGAATACAACAAAGCAGGTACGAAGAGTGACTTGTTGACGTAGAATTGATAATTGCGTGAAATATTGATATTGGCGATGTTTTCCATCCATTCGCTACCCCAAACCAATATAGCCACCTGCTTCCGCAATGCAAAATCGTTGGACCAGTGTCGCGATTGTCTGATCAAATCGTCCGACTGCCATCGTCAAAATCGAGCGTTATTCCATGCAGCAAAATGCTTCGACCAGGCTATATTGATAAGTAAGGAGATGAATAAACTCGGTGATATTCGGGGGCTCGCCGAAAGGGCGTGTAATCTGTATCAACAGCACGGTTCACCGGAATCGGGCGCAACCGTACTGGATAAGGCAGCCAAAATACTTGAACAGTCACATCCAGAGGATGCGCTGCAGTTGTTCAAGCAGGCCGTCGATGTTGTTACGGTACGTAGCGTATGAAAGTGAGAAAACAATGGTTTTTTTTTAAATATATTTACGGTTGACCGAACAGATCGAAGATTCAACGCGCCAAGGTGCGGAGTATGCTAGCAAGGTATCGCGAATTATGGTCAAGCTCGGCATGTATGATCAAGCAGCGGATGCTATAAGGCGTGAAATCGGATTGCTCCAGCAAGTTGGTTCCGACAGTGCAATCGGACGCCTCGCAGTGGCTCTTGTGCTCGTACAGTTGGCCCGTGGTGATTACGTTGCGGCCGAGAAGGCTTTCAAAGAGTGGGGCAATTGTTGCGATGCGGCTGAAGTGCAAACGTTGGAATCTTTATTGCAGGTACGATGGGAGTGGGAGGAGTGGTTTTGAAATACATTCTAAACATGTTGAAATTAAATTCCCGCAGGCGTATGACGATGAGGATCCGGAACTGGCTCAGCGTGCCCTTTCGTCTCCTTTCATCCGGCACATGGACATCGAGTACGCTCGGTTGGCCCGAGATCTGCCATTACCGAAGGGTATGGCCATTGCTCCCAAGGCGAACGTTATCGAAAATGCCGCTGCATCGTACGTTTCTCCAAACAGTGGTGCTGCGATTGATGTAAGTAACTTTTCCTTCTTTTATACACCACTCATCGCTGACACGCTAGAGAAATACCATCTTTTAAATATAATTTATTTTTATCTTACGACATTGATAGGCCTCCAAGCCGGTCGCCGGTCCGGCTGGAGACGACGAAGAGGACGGCGGCCTATGTTAGTTTGCAATACGTCCAAGCGTCACCACATGTCCAGCAAGAGTATTTCACTCGTGCGTTAAGAGTTGTGTGATAAGATTGGTTCTATTAATATTATCATCACTATAAGTATGATTACTTTATAAGAGTAAATGAAATTGATTGCTAAACCATTGCGGTTAAATCATTGCCACCATGCAAGCTTCTTTAGGTACTCTTAATGTAAAGAATAGTAACGTTTCAAGGTAAAACACATTACCAATATGTATGTAGTTTATGCAATATCTTTGAAAATAGTTTGTTCGTTTTTAAGAGATTCTATTCCTTAAACCTTAAGCCATTCGATCACATAGCTGCTCTGAATAGCTTAGAGCTTTAATGATCCGATAGGAAAGGTATATATTGTAAGTTGTTGAAAATTGCACGTCAAACTATGTATAGACTGATTTTTTAAATTGCTTTGGTTCGTATTTATAGTTAATGCTTTTGGCGTCCGGTATGTTAACATGTTCTGGTAAACATTGACGATACATGACGATTGATTTTTCTTTTGCTTCACTGGTGGGAAGCTGGCAGCTATCAAAATCAGCAAGAAACATAAGCAACCAAAAAAGTAATATGATAAATTTAAACAAATAAAATAAAAAAATTCCAACTATCTCTATCGGCCACTGTACTATGTAAGTAAAGCTTCACGATTTTGATGATTTCGGTTGTCGACTTTCAACCTCCAGCCTCACCGGTTATCACGAGAATCATAAATCAATGATCGCATCTAATACTGAGCTAACAGTTCGCTATACGCTGAAATCAAGAAGTTGTTAATCAAATAAAAAAAAGAAAAACAAACCATTCATTCGCCTACATTTTCATATTTATGCACTACAACAAGTTGTAACTTAATTGTAAGGCTAGTAAGGTGGAAGCATGCAGCTGTGTGGAATAAAGGCTATTTAGAAAGGCTTCGACATTGCCTCTCGGTAGAAAACATATTTCAAGCTTCCACAGTAGCGAACAAATTTGGCAATTAGGTGATGGACCCACCACAAGACCCACATCAGCATGCAAGGTACTCTTAATATATCCTCTATCTAGTCGAAAGATTGATGAACTTATCAATTATAAATAGATAGGACGATCATGCACATTGCAAGATGAAAATTACACTATTATCAAACAATCTGAAGAATTTGAGCTAGACCTTTCCCTCACAAGAGTATATATAACAAAGGAAAAAAGTACACATTATTAAAAAACATAGGGAACTACTATCCGCGTTGTTCGTTCAGGAATAACTTAAAACAACATTGTAAGTGAAAGGATTGGCTGGAAATAATTTGTGGGCTAGTGACAAATCTTGTGCTAAAACTTTCGTACAGTTATAAAATCTAATAGCTTCGAAGGATGTTGCGCATTGAAAAGAAGTTACTAACAAGCGATATGAAGTGCAATAGATAATCTGGTTGAAATTCAATGAATGGTTTTATTTTTAATTAAGGAGAATTTTCCATTGAGTACATCCTCTTCAAACGATATGCAGGACGGTAAGTAATGAAACTCAGATCAGAGATTCTGAAATCAAACGTAGTGAAGGTGCGTGAAAACAAATTAGTTTTACCTCCAAGACATCATTTACTCATTCAAACTGTGTTATTCACATTCAACAATCCGATTTCCAGCAAACCCCCCGCAAGGTACCTGGTTGATTTTAAAGATTATGTAAAAAGCTGAAGTCGCTGAAACGTTGAATTATCGAGAGGGTAGAACAAAGGCAGTGGTAGATTATTTTAAGCAAATTATATGTCGAATAACCGCAGCATGATTGAGAAAGGGAAAAATACCTAACAGAGAAACAAGTTAAATGAGCAAATTCGAACGTACCCGTAGCGTTTAAGAGAAACACACACAAATCAGCTCCTGACATATTGTGGAATGAAGTATAATGAATAAAAGCAGATTTAATGTGCGTATTGTTGCTGACGAATGGAGTATTGGTTTTGTTTGCACCTACCAGATGTGTAACAATTTATATTCTGTAAAGAATTGTATATTCAAAATTGTGTCACGTTGTTGAATATGATCTTGGAATGTATTCAGAGGTGAAACACTGACGTGTGAAAATATAATTGTAATCTTCCTTCACCAGCATCATAATGTGGCCCTTACATTTTGCATTCTACAAGTTCCATCTTCGGGAGCCGTTTTATACTCCAGAAGTAACGATGATGAAGACGGGAGGAAAATATAAATCCACCGCTAACAACGTATTCCGTCTGTCAGGCATCATTAATCCTCCGACTCTTTATCCGATCCAAGCTTTCCGATGACCTGCGCATCGAGCTTTCTGTACAGTAGTTTGGTGGTATCATCGTGGTACGGTTTCATTGCAGATTGGGTCGATTCAATGTGGCCCAATTTCCCACATTTACCGGACAAATTTAATTCATATGAACAATTTTGACTTTGGGATGGACTACAACCGAACCAATAGGATGTTCAGAGGACAAACTGGTGTAAAATGGTTTTGCATAAACGTTGGTATCGTGCCAAATCCTTCGGTAGTAGTTCGAGAAGGGCACACCGAAAGGTAAATTGATTTGAGGCGAAAGAAAGGAAGAGACAAAACAAAAAATAAAAAAAACCTTACACGCTGTTGTTGTTATGTCATTCGTAGGCTCCATAGTTTCGTAGGAAGCGTGATTGTGCATAAGAAGAAAAAAATACTCATCCCTTGCCCTTCACATGCGTCACTTCAAGGTGCGTTTGCGTCGTGTTTCAATTAAGAGTGGAACAAAATATAACGATTTGGAGCCATTTCTCCGTACATGTTTCTCACGGAGAAGATCAAGGGAGAGGCAATAAAAGGATTCAAAGAGATAGAAGTAGAGGTTCTCTTTGAAGAGAATATTCTCACAACAAAAGAAAAAAAGTTTGGTGTGAAGAACCGGGAGAAGGATCAACAGCACAGCATATCATGGGAAGTATAAATGCAAAAAAAAGGAAGAAAAAGGTTATTGTTAAATGTGTGTAGCAGGGGCGAATTATCGCAAGGTTGGGAATAGAGAACGAAATGATGAATAGCAAATGAAAGAGGATGGACAGCAGGAGGCGGATCATAAAATTGGAAGTGAATGGCTCGGCGTGGTTGATGCTCACCGAGGATCATCACTTACACAGAGGCTTTACGAGATGCCAGGCTCGGCTGGTCGAAACAAAACAGAAAGTACACGATCGTCTTTAAATCCACCCAGAGCTCGGCTTCTTGATGCTCCCATGATCCCCTAATTCTGGATTAGGTTCGTACACTTTGAATCGACAAGCTGAAGACCGAGATCAAATATTGGATCATTATCGGGTCAGGTGTCTACAGGACGTTTTAGCATAAAACCGAAAAGTAATCTCGTACAGGAGCAATTTGGTGCAACACTTTGGAAGAATTTAAGGGTGCGAGAGCAGTCGGGCAACGAATTTCAGCATCCGTTGGCTAATAAGGCATGAATGAAAGAAGTCCCTGCCGGCAATTTCTAGCGTATCGTAATTTATATGCCTCCTCAAATTGATAATCACCTGTGGTATATCTGAGGAGGCTGGTCAGCGAACGAACGATCAAAAACAACCATGCCGACCGTTGAGAGCCGGTCGGGTTAACCCTTAATGGCACAATGTTTTTTTATTTGCTATGTTTTACGCGTTTTTACTGTCCAATCGCTTAACATGTTACGTTATGTGTGATTAGAGTTAAAATGCTGATTATATTATTTTGAATGTAGTGTTAAAAAAAAACTTGTGTGTATAGTTCTTTTGTAATTAATATCATTGTTGATGATCTGCTTATTGTTGATTTATATAAAATGTAAAATATGCACAGTTTTATTTGATACTACACTTATACTACACTTTCAACGAATTATTTAAGCAATCATCAGAACAAAATCGAAGCCACATATTTGTCTTTTCGTTTCGTAAAGGTTCGAAGTGGTACATTCCCTCAATTAAAATATTAGGTACAAGAAAGTTAAAAGAAGGTTCATTTTATTATTTTTTTTGTGATTAAAACCCAATTTCTCTTAAACGGTTAAGATTGTTCGTGATGAAAGGAAGGGGTGGGTGGCGACGTGATCCTGTGGTCGGTTAGCGTGGCGCAGGACAAGCATGAAATGGGCTGAGAACGCCCCTGGATCGTTTCTCTTTAGCGAGCTTCATCCTGTGGCATGGCGTTTCGCGACTCTGACACATGATCGTTGTTTGCTGCGAGGCGATCGCAAGCGAGCATGGAGAGAAAGATGGAGGATTATGTATGCTGGAGGTATGCACAACATGGTCTATAAGGAGAGAGACTTGAGCCGGAAAGATCATCTTAAGATGAAAGAGCGTTATGCTCTTTCGAGGTACTTTAGCGTGTCCGCATACAAACAGTCATAAGCAAGAGCAAGATCTCGCAGCTTGTGCGAGAGAAAGAGTGGGTGAGCAAGAAAGACACAAAGAGAGTGACAGGAGGAAAGCAAGATCAACCTGGTCCCGGGAAGTGTTTGAAAAACCAGTTTTCAGTTGGAAACGTTCGCGGAGTCCGAGCGGGCTGGTTGTCGTTTGTGCTACGTTCCGCCAATTCTGACACGACGCGCTCAAGTAGACCGCAAGTTTAGCGACGGAGCTGCAATTTTGCAAAACAGAGGTTAGAAAAACGCCCTCTAACAGGGATTCAGCGTTTGTAAGGTTTCGTCTTTATATCGAGTGGAGAGTTTGGTGGAATGTGTTCTTATTAATTGATCGCCGCCTAGAGCGTCGATACTGCAGGATGTTGCTGAAAGAGTATTATATTTATTGAAAAGTAAAGATTCACTCATTCCCACGCATTAATTGGGAAATTTCTAGGTTTGCAGAAATCGAAACAGTTTGAGGTAGTCGTGTATTTGTAGAGCAGTTTTTGAGCCAACGTCCAAAATGCAGCGCCAATCGTCGTTGTTCAGTGAAGTGTTCCGCGCAATACTCTCCACATCTCTCCTGTGCATGCCGACAGTGAGTAGTTGGTAGCATTGGGACCTGGCCTGCGTTTGACCAGCATGTGATCCCTTCTCCCATTTCAACGGTATCACTTCCCCCCACCAGCGGGTCCTAGCCGTTGCACGCAAAAGAATGTCGGGTTGGTTCTGATCGTCGAAGTGTTTCTCCACTTCACTTCTTGCTGAAAAGAAACCAGAAAAAAGTGTCCCCACCTAAGTGGGTGGGTGCGGGTCGGTGTTCATGTATATATATATATATGTATATATATATATATATATATATATATGTGTGTGTGTGTGTGTGTGTGTGTGTGTGTGTTCAGATCTAATTTAAATCAGCTAATTAAGATGGATCTATGAAGGAGTGTATCAAGCCTACAAGCTAATAACGTCATCTCTCGACGGAACGTGGGATGGTCGGCGACATAATCACCGTTATCATCATGCCGCTTGTGGTCACGATTCTGAATACGTTGGACCGCATTATGAACCACCTTGTAAGCTCGTCGTATCATCTGAAACCAGTCCAGACGTGATCCTTCCGATTGCTGGCGAGAAATCAGTGTGACATGTGTTCTCGGAGCAGTCTATTGCAACGGTCACTCCAGCACCGAGAGCGCCGTTAGGTTCGTGGGCATTGTGTTGATTGAGGATGCGATCGTCACTAGCCGCCGCCGGATGGTCCATAAACTTGGAACAGAAAAAACCATTTGCCTATAATAGCCCGCAACAACAGTGGTGAAGCTCTTTTCAATTTCCACTCTGGGTTCGTGGCCAGAATGGGAGTCTAAAACAGCAGACTGATGAAGATGAGGCCCAAAAGCGATGACCAAGGGACTAAGGAAACACATAAAAGTCTAGCTTCCACCTACAAGCCCTGGGCCGCTGGGAATTCTTTTTATGTGTGATTCTCTGAAATTCTAAAGATCATGAAACTTTCAGCTTCACATTTTTGTTTTACGCAGTTCTAGGCGTAAAGTTGTTTCATTATTAACTCCAATGGACAACTTTAAAATACAGTTTATTACAATTCAGTGTCTGATGCTAGTTTAAGCGAGTCGTTTGCAAAGTTGTTGCTAAAGTGTTATAACAAACAATATAGCGATCTTACACCGGTGCCAAGTACAAACAAGGAGTCCTAAAGCGATGTGAATGGGCAAATAAAACGAGTGATACGTCGTTTTCTCATCACAACCATTCAACGCCGCCCGTAGAGAAAGCAATAGGCAGCAGCATAAAGTGCCACCAAAGGGCGAATGTCTAAAAGCTGACAAAAAGACTCAATACGGGAAAAAAGTGAGTATTTTCCTATGTTTGAGTGTGTGTGTGTGTGTGTGTAGGTGCGTGTATGTATGAATATATGTATACAACACATTTATGCGTTTACCACCCGAAACCGGACAACCCGAACGGTAAGGATGATGACCCTGTATCGACAGCCATGTGGAAGCAGCCTCCGTTTGTGGGATAATGCAAGACATTCCACCGAAAAACCGTCCAGGCCCATTTTTGGTGCCCAGGCGACGCCATGCAGTTTCGGCAGCGTCGGTGAATGTGCAGTTATTTATTGCATTTTCGGGATGTCATCTTCTGGGTACCTGAGTTGTTCGACCCGCTCCGCATGATGATGCATGGTGTACGGACTTTGTTGCTTTCTTTTCTTTTGTGCCTTTCGAGCCTATTATATCCTTCTGTTTATTTGGTTCCGTTCATTGATACCGCTGGGACTCCGACCGTACCGACCTCTGTAGCCCTCCGCACCGTGAGTTGCTCGCTTGGAGCCAACGTGAAAAACATTTGAAATTATCACGTCCGGAAGGATACCCATGTAGACATGGTCATGCATGTTTTCAAAGAAATGCGTAAAAGATATCTTTTTAACTAATTGTATGTGAAATGGTTTTGACACCTTCGAAACAAGGTTATAAACATTTTTGTTCAATATGAAGGGAAATGGTCTTGCCACATTTGTAACAAGTTTATACATATGTTTGGAATAGACTTGAGATATTTTGAATAAAGTAGTTTGATATGCTGATGGTTGAGGGTTTAAGATAATATTTTTTTCATGTAAGAGTTCCTTGCAAGTTACAATGTCAATAGTTTGTGTTTTGTAGTTTTTTTTTTCAATTTTTAAAATCTTCATTTATGTTGATTTTTAACTCTCGGTAAAAGAAAAGTTCGATCTAATACAAACCGGAAACATTTCCCTTTTATTTCATGGATACTGTTCACTATTGTACCTACACTTATCTTGTTTCACAATCTTGTTGACAGAATTGTTTGAAATAAATGTTAATGTCAGCTTCAATCGTCCGATCAACCGCTTGATCCTGTGACGGAAACAGTTACTTGCACTTAAAAGAAATGGGTCCTGCTTTGCATGATGCACAGTTCGATGTAATTATGGGTTCCGATAAGAAAACCACATTGCCTTTGGGGAAAACGCATGCAGGATACGAAATATCCTCGCGAAGTCATCATAAGTTCGGGCAGGCACTTAAAACTACACCGTCTAATGGGTCAAACAGAACATGGTGAAAGACATTCAGCACCCCTTTTTTGAGTGAGAACATTTTTGGCTCCCTGAAATCCCATGTTACAACATACCCGGAAAAAAATCCCTGTCTGGCATTTGTCATAAATCTCATGCATCGGCGAGTCGGGAGCGTTAACGTGTGACAATACGGCAACAACCAGGTCTCGAACTTTTGAATTACGTAGACATAGGTTAGAAAGCGCTAGCAAATGTGTGTTTATTTGTTTTTTTTTTATATTTCGTTAGTAAAGGTTGAAGAATATGAATTTTTCCCTTATGGTGTATTTTGGTTTACTTTTACTTTTCTTCATCTCCTTTTGATCTCCAAATGAGGCACAAAACATCTTTAATGTTCTGGTCAATTCAAAATACCTTTGGCTTTAAGAACTATGTAATGTTGCAAAATCGACAAAAAATGTGCCAGCCATGCTGCCTCTAATGATCATAATTCAGCATGCAATCGTTTGTGGCTTCGCGTGCAATAATATTGGACAAAGGCCACAGTACTTTAATTTATTTCTTTTCAGTGGTCCAGGTATGTTTTTGTAAATCCACTCTCACAATATATGCAACAAGATAACAATGTTTGGAACTTGTTTTTGTCATGAATTATTACAAATTCTGAGTGTACGTGTATGTGTGTGTGTGTTAACGGTGAGACAGGAAGTACACAAAGTACCGAAACCTCATTAAATGACCGCATAATATATGCGTTAGTACCATTTTTACCAGAATTCTTTTGCAGGAGAAATAAAAAAGAGAACATAAGTGAGCGTTTAAATTAATTCTCCAACACGCCTTGCGAGAACCAGCCACCATATTTGGCCACCTGTGTAGTAAGAAGTAGATATTACATTCTTTTACCGTTCTTGCGTAACCTGCTAGAATGCGATGGCTAAGTAATTAACGCCACTGGTGGATAATACAACTTGGGTTGATCAAAGAAATGGAAAGAGAAATAGCTACAAAATTGCATTACATGCTGGATCACATGTTTATCCCGTGAATTCCGAGAAGTGTTTAGCTATCGGTTGATAATAGACCACTCCAAGACACAAACCGGCCTGCCTGCTGTTTCCATGGGCGAAGGTTACGGCACGTTCTTGTGGTTTCTTTTGCTGGTGGGGATCGTCTTGTTTTTTTGCCTATCTTAGTACTTGGCATGCCTTTCCGTACCGCAATAACCGTTTCCTCTGGTACCCATGGGGACGTGCTTTTGTATAGCCATTCTTTGGCTTCGTGTATGATTTAACAAGGGCAAAAGAAAAACAAAAACTTGTCCTGCGGTATGTTGCAACGAAGGTTGTACAATTTAATGTATTAAAATAATTCCATGTCGAATGCGATCCCGCGCCGCCTCGGAACGGTTACTTCGTTCTGCAGGAAAGATGCAACTGCGCCATCGTTACACGGAATACGTTTGAGGAGTGCCAACATGCTGATTAAAGTGACTTGGAGGTTTTTAACGGGGCCATTAATTGTGCTTTATAAGTTACAACAGTTATTTTCAAATCAAAACAAACGAAATAATATACCTTTCCTGCTACATTGCTTTTGAACATAAGTATGAATGATCATAAACATATATAAAATAATTAAAAAAATTAAACATAAGAAAATTAAAATTCTTCATCATCTTTATAGATGTTTAATATAAAGATATCCAAACTTGTTATTATTGCGTAATTGTCAAAAGATTGCTTCAGAACGCAATCTTCGTGAAACAACGGTCAAAATTTACGTTCACGAGAATTGACGAGAAAAATAACGTATAATTTTGATCCACGAGCTCACTCCCCGTTATACCGTGATGGAAGCATACATGTCGCTTCGTTGCAAAACATGTTGCACTTTTTCCTTCACCGCCAATGTGCCAGCGAAGTCGACGACGGACTGTGAGATGATGATGAAGTTGCTGCTCTGTTCCGGTTCTGATGACAGGTCGTTTGTGCGAGAGACGGAGAGCGAGGAGGTGTGTGGTTGGGCAGGGAAATCCACCGTGGATCGGTGTACTGCATTACGTCGGCCAGCAACATCACTGCAGGCCGGTGTGTATGCGTGTGAACCAATTCGTGTCGTTCGTTGGCCTCTGACTCCTGATTTAGATTGCCAACAGGAGTTTACACTGGCTCGCCAGTGATGAGACACGTCATGCCGTTATGATTGTTACGCCTGGCGCATAAGTCTGGCATAACCGAAGCATTATCACGTTGATTTATTTGTCGCCGGTGGGTCGTTGCTGCCCTGCTGACATTCGTATGGTATGGTATGGTCCCATACAGGCTGTTAGCTGCAATTATTTCAGATGGGGCGAAAAAGGAATTCCTCTGTAATTTAAAGAGCAGCTTATCACTCCGTCATCCTATGTGCGACAGCTTCCATCTTAAAGACTGATAAGCGTGCTTTTTTAAACATCCGTTCGTTATTTAAAACATGTGTAGTTTTGTAACCTGATTAAGAAGTTTTCATGTACATATTTTAAAAGTTCTTTTACTATGTTGGTTGCAATTAAAATATTTCCGCAAGCTTTAGCCACAAAGAACCTTTTGTAACGGGTTTCTCCTTCCCTCACAAAAAACCGGTTCATTCCGACCGTTCCATAATGCGAATATAAACACCAAATGTGCCACATTTCTGTTTTGGGTTTCAGTTGCTTATTCTTAAATTGTTGCACGATTGTCACGTAATTACAAGAACATTGCTAATTATAAAAGATAAAAGCAAACATAGCAGAAGAAATGGGAATGAAAAACCAAAAGTAAAAATCGTGGCTAAGAACTTTTATGAAAGATGCAAACCGACGCTCCGCCGGAGAACGGACTCCTGATTTTTTTATTGTTGAAAAAGAAAAATATCTTGCTTCACATTCATCATAGTCTACTACATGACTATAGCCTACTCGATTGTTGAAGTTGTAATCGCAAAACTCAACATTTATAGCATAGTATTTACTAAGAACTAATATATATTCCTGATTTACTACGCATCCGAGTTAGTTCTTTTGCGGGAACAATAATATAATGGTAGAATATTAATTTTTTCTGCGATCTTAGGCTTTGCATTCTATGATATAATGTTTTTTTATTCATTCCGATTACATATAATATTTCTGTGGAATAAATCATAGACGTTTTCATTTACAGTAAAGTAGGTAGAACGATCTTGTATCAAGAACGACCGATTTAAATGCTAAACGTCATGAACATTTAATTTATTGCAAGTGGATCTTTTTATTATTTCGCAATTTCTCGATCATCTCAATAAATAATGATTGATTTGGGATTGCAAAAAGTTTGTCAAACAAGGCTTTGCAAGGTCTGGTGTTATAATTTTGGTAATTTTTGAACATTTTAGGATGGCTTTTGGAAAAGGACTTGAGAATTTAATCATATGAGAATACAACATCAATTGTTAAGAGGTTTCGGAGTACCTATAACTTGAAAATTCATCAACTTACCGTTTCGGACTTTGACCTCCTGCTGTATCAGTTACACGTGGCTCGATTATGACCATCTTTTTCGATTTTTGCCTACTGCCTTCGAAACGATTCATCGTTGGGCCCTTCCGTGAGCAGCGGAGGCATGAAACTTGATCTCATCAGCTGGACCGTGTGCCGCCGAGACGTAATGCACTTTCCATCGCGCCCGGAAGGTGGCAATTATCGGCACAAAGGACAGGATGTGGAGGCAATGGCAGGCATAAACCGTGTCGTAAAGAGTGCGCACGGATTGAGCATCAATCGCTTTTTTTTATATCCCTCAACACTCTAAGTGCGCCATCCGTGTACAAATCTGATGTGACGAAGATCGTGACGAGGTTTGTACGACTGTGCGTGACCAAGGTGGGTGTAAACATTCGTAGAGTACACCTAATGATGTGTCTGCAATATCCCCAGAGGGTCAGAAAGTTGTGCTCACCGAGCTCGTTGACGATGGCCGAAAAGAATTCAAGCGCCTTTTTGAAAAGACGCTGCAACGGTCGTGTGTTGCCAAGCAAACGATCGACGACGGTTGAAAGTGGAACACCTTCTCCAACATTTAGGTAATGGAAAAGCAAAAAAAAAAACACGAATCTTTCAAAGATGCCGCCGAGAGCTCGAACCGACAGAAGTCGAATGAAAAGGTGTCCATCCCACAAGTTTGCAACCTACGCATCGGCCAGTTTATCAGTTTTTTATGTTTTGTGGCTGTCAATTTGTTCACCACTTGAGCTTTGCTGCGTCGACCGATCCCAAATGGTTCAGGAATTAGATGGCTTAATAACAAATCAGCTGACATAAAGAGGGACGATCGGTTGAAACTCGTGGGAGCTTTTGTGAGGACTTAGGACAGAAAATCGTAGGAACCAACAATCGATGACTACCTGCACCGATCGAAAGGTTGGTACTTCACAGAGCCTTCCTATAATTACTTTTTTAGCGATACCAGGATTTATTCCTTAACGCTTAACGCTTGAACTATACAAAGTCCCTTCAGTCCAAAGCCCTACCTAGGCTTCTTTTATAGCTGATCCCTCTGCAGGTAAACGACTATACAAGTCGACTTGCATTGATGTTAGTTCAGGAATTTCTTTTCCCGGGAAACTTTCAATATTCTATCCATGTTACGGCGGTTACAAAAATGAGGTCCTTCAGGGCTGGGGACACCCTTTTGGCACTGTTGGAGCAAAGAAGTGTTATCTCAGTGTGTTAATCTCAAATAAATTTTTAAATCAAAAATGAAGTATGGATCCTGTGCCTAAATAAAAGTTAAAGCATTCTTGGTGTTTTTTCTTTTCGACTCCAAAAGATGGGAGGGTAATTTAACTTGTGAAACAAATAAGAAGTATTCATGATTCAAAAAGTCTTTTATTTCGACGAAAAACCTCCATCCAATTTACAAAGAATTCTCCTTTCAACGTTTTCCTACATAACATTTTTATAGTTGAATGTTAAATTATTTGGTAAAAACCAGATTTCAATGGGAAATTGTTGTGGTTGAACTGCACAACGAATTTAAGCTAATACTTAGCATTTGTATTAACAGGCGTCCTAGTACCACAATGATTGAGACGATAGCATAGTGATGCCAATCCAGTGTACATCGTCTCATTAAATGTAAATATAATGAAAGTGTCAAACCGCTGCATGGTGTGTAACACTTCGCAAAGAAGGTCACTACCATAAACCGAGACATCCACAGCGATGAGGTATTAAAAACTGGTAGTTGTTGAGCAGCGGTGGGCAACAGGCAAAATAATAATATACAACAGATATTGCACACTCCCTGTGTCCCAGGCACATGCGTCACCCTTTGGCATGCATTCGATCGACAGAACTGCAGAAGATGGAAAAAATAGGTCGCAACACGGTCTTCGAAGTCTGCGATGGTTACGTAACGCAGGGCTCGTCACGTCCAAGGGGTTCCGTGCTGGGTCAACTACGAACTGCCTTGTGGCCGCGATCGCATGGTATCGTCTTGTTTAATTTAAGATTTTAATTTCATGCTACGCTTGATTTTCTCCCATCCGCCCCTCAGGTGCCATTTAGGTTAAACGGAGCGGCCCACGTCTAGACGTTTGCTTTCGGTCGAACCTGTCGCATCAATGTCGATGCCCTGAGCTGGGTGATAACCGCGGCACAAGCTGATGACGGCACGATGACGAACCTCAACCACGATCTACAGCAGCATCAGCAGCAACAGCAGCCAACGCAGTTGCAACCTGTAGCAACGGCAGAAACGAGGCAAGGACAGCAGCATCGTTATCATCTGCATCATGACCCGGCGTACAACATCACCACTGCCGAGGCAGACCTCGACTACAATAGTGACAACAGTATAGCGGTCCTTCATCAACATCATAATCACCTACACCCGCAACATCACCAGCATCATCAGCAGCAGCAACAACACCATCACCATCGCTATATGCCATCGAGCTCTAGTTCCTGTGATAACACCAAACAGCCGACTCGGCTGGGCGGTGGCAGTTCCAGTGCCGGCGGGTCCTGCGATGAGAACACGCCCAGCGTTTTGGACATCAACCTAGACACCAAGAAGATTTCACTGTAGGTCTCAAGCTGAGCTCCTGATCGTGTGATCGTGAACCAGCAGACGATGACTATGGGCTTTTTCCCCCTTCTGACTTTTCTATTTTCTCCTTACATATTCACCACCCCCTCGGGACCTTCCGGCTCGCCCCCCCCATCTAGTGCTCACCAAAACGGCAGCTCGAGGCACAACTCACCGGCACGTTTCGGCGAGGAGCGGAAGTATGGGAACAACCACCACCACAACCATCACCACCATCATCACATCGAGGTGTACAGCGACGGGGCGAACGGGTTGGACATCAGCAAGCTGGAGGAGGAGATCTCCGAAGACGACCGGGGACCACCGTTACCACCCCGACCGGCCCCGAGGTCCCGCACGCTGCAGCGCATGGAAACGGGTAAGCGGCGACGGTGATTCAGCATTATCTATTTTCCACCGCCCGCGCACCACCGCTCAGGAAGTAGGATAATTGGAGGCCATTTTGCCCCTTTCCGGCCCATGGCCTGGGAAATTATATCAGCATCATACGGAATCGAATACGGAACGACTTTTCGTTGGCCTTTGGTGCCACGTGTAGGGCGTGCAGGAGGGGTCTGCCAACACTTTGTTGCACTGTGCTTGTGCCGTGTATCATTGCTTTTCCCCAATGTGATGGATTCAATTTCCGTGTCGATTTAATATTCGATGGGTTCCCTCTTTCACTGTCAAAAATCAATGAAGCGAGGCTGAAGCGAATTGAAGAACCTGTTGGTTTTAATTTAACTTATTTCAAAAGAATTCAAGCAAATTGGTACAAATCATGGTTGTGGTCCCAAGACGCTTCTTAACTTAAATGTACATGTTTGTCGTCTTTGCTTATCATAGTCAAAATCAACGAGTGGAGTAAACACAAAGTAATGATTGTGAAACAGAGATTGTAACATGTTTTTACTTTTTCAATTAAAAAGAATGTTTTACTATTCTCTTTTCTCTAACAAAAAGTGCGATACGTGCAAAATCAGTTATGGCATTTGGCACTTAAGATCTAAGTAGCAGTAGGTTTAAATCCTACTTCTTTTACAAGGAGTCGTACCACGTGGTCTCATTCGTGTTTGAAAGGACTTGGAACCTCTTTGCTAATACAATTATTTGTTAAATAAATCAATTTTTATTAAAACCCGCTAAAGTTTGCTTTTCAATTGAATGAATGTATTATCATTTCGATCTAACAAGTTCTAACACGTTCAACTGCCATTTTAAGCCAACTTAACCCTTCGGTTGGAAAGGCTGCAGTTGGCCGCCGTGTTTTGCCAGGATGTCTTTCGGCACGTGACGAACGGGTCATGCGCAGGAACACCCAAGATTTCCAGCACACCACCCTTCACCTCGCACAAACAATCACAACCAGCCCAGCACACACCCTCGTGTAAGGATACGCTTCGCAGAAGCTGCTCCTGCGAACCACTACAGACGTGTGCCGTTGTGGGTTCGCTAGTGGCGCGAGGGCTGCTTCTCTGCGTGTTGGCATGTTGTGGCGGCCAAAGTGCAAAAATACCACAGCCAACGCTGGAGCATGGCAATGTGGCAGTAATCCTTAACCACCCACCCTCAACAAGCCACAACAAGGGTGGGCACAGGACATGGGATGCCAGTGCACACACAGGCACAACGTTTTGCTAAACTCATTTCGTCTGTCAAAAGTTTGCTGAACTGGTGCACACTCTTCGCTTTGCGCGGAAAGGAAGTAAACAGATTGTAAGCCAGGGGAAGTGTCCGTAGGTGAATGGCACCCGTGGAAAAGAAATCAGTATCAGTGAATCCCTCCGTTCGGTTCGGTCGAACAGATTGAAGCCACTCCTGCTCAATCGTATCGTACAATCAAGCTTTATCAAAACCGCGAATGTGTGCTTGAATGTATTTTTGTGATTTTTTCCTCGCTGAAAAACAGAAACGCATTCAGAAGAGAGTTGAAAAACTTAAATCTCCATTATCTCCCGCGGAGATAAGCATCATCACATTTTGGCTGGATCCGAAGCGTACAGTGATTGTATAAGTAGTGTTTACCACTTCCAAGCATACCAGTACAATAATAGGAAAGCGGATTGGCAGGATGTTTTGTAAAAGATAGGAGCAGAGCCGAGAACCCAGCGTTCTGCTTCGAGGGCCAGGATTGTTTTTTTGTGTGATAACTGACTGCAATAGATACAACCGATAGTACAACGTCCAGTAACAATAGCAGCATTATTTAGTCTTGTAGTGCATTTTTTGCTGAAGAATTTAATCATGATACGATGAGGTAATCTTTCGGAAGGAAATATTCATAAGAGCTACGAACATAAGGTCGACAGGGCAATGTCATCGAGAGAAACCACTTTACATTTAACCACGGCTGGGGAGAGTGTGTAGCGTTGCGCCTTTCAGGACATTCAAACACAATCGGATAAAAGTTATCGTTTGTGGTGCCTGTGTTTTCGGGCGCGAGTTTGAAGCTCCTGACGGCAAGGGAAACGACAGGCCCTGCAACCACGATGCACGGCTATCCGTTCATGCAGGTCGTGCAGTACAGTGTGCCCACGTGCACCTGGGCCCCACCACCGGTCGAGCCACCGCGTCCACCATCAGCAACAGCGGGTTAATATTCCACGCTAGAGAGAAACTAGCGCATAACAATTTCTCCCAACCGTTCCCTGATTTTTCCCCAGTATGCCATGACACGCTCCGACCCGGAAGCAACATGACAATCTGACAGGCCTACTGGGGTTGTTTCTCGTCCTAACTCGTTTCCGTTTTGTTCATTTGCACGTTTTGTCTTCCCCGTCTTTCCTGCAGCTCCCACATCGTCCGGGGTGAGGAAGTACGTCATCTGGTGTCTCATATGCGGCGGTATCTCCAGCCTTTTGGGTGTCCTGTTTCTGGGCATCTACTTCCTGCTTCGATCGTACACGAGCACGGTGGGCTACTTTGAAACCGTACCAACGTTCGTACCGGCAACATTGGTAAGTAACAGCTTTAAGTTGATGTGAAACTGTCACTTACTAATGGGTACTGTTTTTTTTTCAAATTACTCCCTTCTACAGCTCATGTTGACTGGTATCTGTATAATGAGCCTAGCGAGGCGAAGAAATCGTTACAGCTATCTGGTATGTCGGCATCAACATTTGACACGCATCTCCAGCAATGTTCTAACTATCGCATGCTTTACAGATTAAACTTTCCGGAGCGTGTGGCTTGGCGTCGGCACTGACCTGTGCCCTGGTGACCGTTACCACAACCGTCCTCCACATGAGTCGCCTGCAAGTCCTGCGGGAGTGTGAGTACACGCAGAAAACGCGCACCTGTACCTGCTACTCCGTGACGGCCGACAAGCAAACGGAAGGCGTTGACGATAGCGTCCGGTTCGTGTTTGACTCGACGTCGGACTGTGGCGTCGTACACGGTGCACTCTACTCCTGCCTTCGAGCCGTCTTTGGGCTGTCGGTAGCGGGCGTTTTGGTGGCCGTGTTTAGCTGTATGCTCGTGTACCAGCTGCTGAGTCACGAGCGAAAGAAGATGTACTGGGAGCAGCTGGAACTGCGATGTCGCTCGCTGTACGCCGGCCAACAGGGCCCAGCTTCGGTGCTACCGTCTGGGCCGGGAATGCTCGGGAGTGCCGGAGTGGGTGGTCCTGGGACGGTCGTAAGCGGGCGGACGGGAAACTGTCGGTGCTGCGAGCAGTGCCACGCGCACCGTAATGTTCTCCCGACGGCGTACCCTTGGGAAGGCGACGGTCGCTTCTGGACGCCGGGGCAGGCAGGAAATTTCTACTCGCCGAACCCGGGCGGTGATGAGCCGGGTACGGTCAGTGGTGGCCGGCTGAACACAAGCGGACGACGCATGCCGGGTTGGAGCTGGCCGAGAATGCCCTGGCAGCGGAACGATGCCACACAACGTCTGTCGCCGCACAGTCCGGACTCGCAGTATGGATTTTCGAACGGGCGTTCAGGAATGCCTATGCCGATGGGTGGTGGTGGGGGAGGAGTGGTTGGGGCTTTACTGGGTGATGCCGGCATACAGCCTCGTTACAACGTGATCGATCAGCAGTACGGTATCTGGGGCCCTCCGCCACCGTACTCGGACCCGAACAGTCCGGCACGCCGTGGACGATATCAGTATATCCATCCATCGCAGTGTGGACCGCCATTGATCGATGCGAATGGACCGAGCGGACTACCGCCGAACGGAGGGCCTGGCATTGCCATTCTCGAGTGTCACCAGCATGCCGTCATGGGGGTGGACGTACACGGGATACCCCAGCAATATATGAGCGGACCGACGGGTCCTCCGTCAAACATGGGCAGCTCCGGAGGACATCCACAAGCATCCAACTATTCACGAGGGGGTAGTGGTGCTGGTGGTGGTGGTGGAAGTGGTACCGGTGGCGGTGGTATTTCAAGTGGCCCTCCTGGAAGTTCATCTGGTTGCACAAACGGCGGTGGTACTGGCTGTGGCAATCCCGGAGGCAAGCGCCAGCAAACTGGTGGCTACACCAAAATGCAGACCCAAACAAAAGATAACTACGAAAATACACCCTCCGACAGTGACGGCCCGGGACGTGACCGGTTTTCCAATACGCTTCCCCTGCGGAAAGCGAAGAAACGCGTTGAGACCGCGGGCGCCAAAAGCATCGGACCGAACAACGGCGGGCAGCATCAGCCGGCTAGTCGCGTGAATGTGCAGAATGTATTCGGTACCAGTCAGGTGGTGATGCACTCACAGCACCACGCACCTCCCGGCTCGCTGGAAACGTCTGAAAACGAGTACAACGAGCCAAACTTGCCCTCGAACGGTAATGGTAATGGCGCAGGAAATGTGTTGGGTGATAGTTGCGACCAATCGGCGGAAAATCAGGGCCCAATGGTGGTGCATCCACCGAAAACGCGACGGCTAAAGTCGACACCCGGAGGAATCGAGAACAGTGGTTTCCAAACGGTGGAGTCACTCGAGGCGGAGGCGGCCCTCAGCGGGAAGTTACTGGAACCGACCGAATCGGAGGTCTACTTTGCCGACGTGAGTAGCTGCTGCAATATGTCGGTGAAAAACGACAACTACTACGAAGACGCAGGCCAAAGAAGGAAGAAGGACAAACAGGTAGTTCAGCACCAGCATCAGCATCAACATCAACAGCAACAATTGCACCAGGACCAGGCGGACGACTACATCGCACAGCGCTTTGGTAAACGGGAACCATCGGTTAGGAGTCGTCTTCCATTTCCCCAGGCGTCGCTTCCTCTCGGGCACGACACATCTTCAGGATCGGGATTCGGCGGTACTGGAGGCGATAAGCCACCGGTGATGCCTCGATCGTCCCTGCTGCCCAAGGATATCTCCCGCCAGAGCATGTGTTCAGTGGATTCGGGCGAAAAGACGGACTACACGGACCTCTCGCCGGCCACCCCTAGTACAAACAACAATAACTTCCCGTCGATAGCAGCGGCCAACGGGGCAACGGGTGCTGCCAGCGGGAACAAACCAATGGCTAGCCTTGAACCGACGACTGTGCGGGCAGCAGATCACGATGGCGGTCCGGGGGGCTGCAATTTCATCGCCTCCTACCCGTACTCCTCCAACGAGCAGAGCCAGGAGGCGCACCGACGATCGACCAAAAACCTTCACGACATCTTCCTGGCGCCCGACTCGCAGTACGAGGTAATGAAAGAATTGCATAGATTTAAGACGACACCACTAACGCTAACACCCTTCGAACTGCCTTCGTCAACTCCTTCATCACCATCATCACCGTCCTCCTCCCACCAGGATATGCCGGTACCATTCCCTCCTGCCTCGTTCGGTTCCGCCCCACCGACCACATCGGCCACGATGTCAACGTCGGCGCTAGCTCCTCCTCCTCCGACGACGACGACGACGTCGATGAAGCCAAAGTCACCGAAGAACCTCAACATTACGCCGATCAAACGCCAGAGTCTCGGCACCAACATCAGCTCGATCATACAGAACCTCAGCGGCAACGATGTTGGGCTGCTGTACCCAGAGGGCCTTCGCCACTCGGCCACTGGACAGAGCAGCGGGGCACCGTCGTCCGGTGGGATACGATCGGACATCAACGACAGTGTGAGCAGCAACGAGGACAACGAGGAACTAACCGACGGCATCGAGCGATTAGGCGTCGACCGGCGCTTGTGAGACGAAGTGTACGTGTGAGCGAGCTCGGACTGAATGCTGCCAGGTGACGACTCGCACACCAGAAACAATCAATAGAGCCATTTCCCCCGTGTCCCGTAACCAGAGGTTCCAAAGTTTGGTGTACCATCGGGGTTTCGGCCGGTGCGCTGTACAAAGGAATAGCAGAAAATTCTCAACTCTCGTGTGTAAGTACGTTCCATCCAAATCAAATCAAGAAACGAGAACGGTGAAGCCGTAGCTATTCACCTACTATTAAATACCGCATCCATCCGTAAAATGCCGCTCAAAAATAGCGTCCAATTTGCCGTCGTGTAGCCTGAACACCGTGTGTCAGAAACAATAGGAATCAGAATATCGTTATAAATTAGAACGCACACGCTCAGTTATTCTCCTAACTGCACTGATAGTGATTGTCCTTCCTACCCGTCACCAGTAGAGCCGGTTGTGTTGTAAATTGCATTTGGTTACTTCGACGACTTCGTATACTAGCGGAATCGTTCTGCACCGTCGAGTTCTTGCGGTTCAAGTTCACGATGTTACGCGTTCATCCATTCCGCGTGGCTCAAAGTCAGGGTCTCTGGCGTATATGGGGTGGTTTGTAAAGTCCTTGGCCGTGTGGTTTCTTACCGTTGTCTATTCAATTGAATCGGCATTAGAAGCCTATTTATCTAATCATTCTTTGAATTAGATTTGGCAGAAAACGGTATTTCACGAAATTGACTGTATTTCATGACAAATGTTAATACACTGCTACTCTACAAAGTCTTTGCGCAATCTGGTTCGGTGAATTTGAACCTTTTTCTTGATCGTCTCTAATTGTTTGAAAGTATATCATATTGAATTTATAACATGGATCAGAAGCAGTATTTTTCTTTGAGATACTTTCGCGGGATGCAATGTCTTAGCTATTCGGTGTTCTTTCCTTCCCGCAATAAATTGAACTCATTGAACATCAAAATTCATTGAACATCATTGAACTCAAAGGCAGACAGAGAAGGTGCAGACATGTACAGATGGCGTAAAAGAATCGGTGAGTTAAATAGGTATAATAAATTGAACCAGAATGACGCTCGACCAAGAACCGTTTTGGACAGAAACGAAACTTTTGTATTGGAAAAGGATCTTATAAATTCTACAAACTCAAAAACGCTGGTCATAAACAGAGATTTTTCACTACACTCGAATTGGAATAATGTTCATACACTTGTAGAAAAATATTTTGTGACTTTTTATGCTATTCAAGCCCATACATTATGCAACAGATATTACTAAATATAAATGTGCAAAACCATATTGTACAAAGACTTAATTGAGCAGCTGTACGTTTTCCGCCGTGTAAAAGAAATTGGTGCCAGTAAGAACAATAATCTTACATTAACGGCATTATACTTTTGTTTTGCTGGTAGAAAAAAATCAGCATATAATTGAAACTGAAATTATAATGATTTAACAAGGAACGAATGCAAGATATTAATTTGCACACCAAATGATCTCCACAATTTTGGTAGCTTTAATAGGATGGGTTTTAAATTGTCTCACCAACTCGGCAGCGTAAGCTTTAGTGGAGCATTGTTTAATAAGGTACACGCATTTGTTAAATAGTTTCGAAAATGAGATTTACTTAGACTGATTGAATTTCATTCGTGACCGCGAGTCAGTAATGAGATACGTGAAATCGATTGTGGAAATTATATTTTAGTTTGTATTTTAATCGTCTACTCAAAGGTTTTTTTCATGGCACCTGAGGACGCATTTGTGTTATTAGGAATTAGTGTATATACATTTAGTAAAACCCGTTACAATCTTACATTAGAACCCGTTACAACCTTAAAACAAACCGAAATTATGCAAAGAGAAGCAACATCTCTGCCATCTGTGCGATTATGTTCAGATGATATCCATTACTGTTATTTAGAAGAGATAAAAAGCTTTATGCCATGATCGTTGTAAAGATTTCCTTCCGCTTTTCGATTTCTGTTAGTTCCCCTTAGCGGAGGATTGTTTAGTATTAACGTAGAAAAAACAAAAAATACATTCACTTATATCAGTCCCGTTGTTCGTTGTCCTTAGTGAACCATAAGGAATGTCTATTTATGGTAGAAAAAGCGTCAATGTCCGACCGTTGGGTAACAAAAACAAAATCATGTTTAAACGAAACAACTACATGAAGTAATCAATCGATTATGTATAAAATAATGCACCGAAATTGCAAGCATCTAAAAGAAAAAGGCTGCCATGTCTCAACCGTACCGGGACGAAGAGAAAGTAGAAATAAATTATGCGATGGAGCTAACATAAATAGGCAAACTCAGCTCCTTTTGATGGTGGTTAAAGGAAAGGCTGGTATTTGTTTATGAAACTGTCGTATTTCATTCATATTCGTATAGGGCATCAAAAGACGAATCTTCAAAAAATTTCCACAGCCCTCCGAGGACGCACTTCTGGTATATCCGTATATCGCGAACGTAGGGCAACTTTGGTTGGTCAGGAACAACCACGTGCGAAACAAGCGAAGGTTAATGAACGAAAGAGACTTTGTGGATAACGTTCGACACAGCTTCAAATTTGATAAAAATTCATCGTCTCGTCAAAAAGAATTAAACAGAAGGCTTAAGAAAAAACATTGCATGACGGTGCATATTCATATATAACTACTAATAATAGTGTTACTGACAAAATGGCTCAGCGAAGAATGGCATGCGGAAATTCACAAAAAGAATAAAACGAATGTATTCATTTGTTAAACACGCCTGGCACGGCAATCCGAATGTGAACTATAATAAAAGAGGATGAAAATAATGTGGTTTTCGTATTTTATTTCGCAATCTAGTTATTTAAAGTCCTGTAAAACTTGGAAGTGAGAAAACAAATGCAGAAGCGCGATTACAGTATGTCCCATAAAAAATGCGAAAATCGGTACCTTAGATTCAAATAATTTTTTTCAAACAAAATAATGAAACAAATTGTAATTTTAGTTAGGGCATCGTTTCTTAAGCCTTTAATGATTACATTAATAATTAGATATTCCATTTTTTTGATCGCCTCCTCCATACGGGAACAAAATCGAGAGCATACCTTCTGAATGTATGAGTCAGTTTTCGAGATCCACGCCTTGGCAATTGAAGCTGTCAGGGATTCAAAGATGGTGTTAGAACGTTCACAGGCCTTAACCTGAGCTTGTGCCCATGTTGTTTAATCCAAAGGATTCAAGTCCGGGCTGGTGGGAGGTCAAATGTAATTGCCAAAAATTCCATGTTTTCTTCAGCCACGGTTGAGTCTTTTTTGAGGTACGTCACGGGGCTCCATCCTATTGGAAAATGACGTGTTTTTGTGCTCCAAAGTTGGTTTTTATCCATGGCAGAACGTGGTCCTCGGTATTACATTTTAATTCAGCTTTGATAAATGCTCAAGGCATTTTAAAACTCCGGCTGAATGTTTGGTTGTAAACTTGATTTTCAGGTTCTCTGGAACATCCTCAATTTTCTTCGGCGATATAAATCTATCTGCACGTGCGTTAGACACGGGATCGACGATGAATATTTTTTCATCAGAGAATACGATGACGGCATTCTTTTGTTTTGATGTTGAGACCAAACGTGTCGAGAACTCCAGCCGTAGTTGTTTGATTCGGTCTGTTACAAGGTGACGCTTTACTCAGACTCTGGACGAACATTTCAAGTCATGTTTGATCAACCTATGCATGGTAAATTTTGAAATATCGGCTTCCTTCCGAATCGATTTTTCGTCTCACTCAACCTCTCATTGATCTGATGACCTTCGGCGTGCGAGTGGACCGTGGATGGCCACTTCCTGGCTTCATGGGATGTGGTCCATCAAGCTTCTTTATAGGCTCTGTCTACATGTCCTAGTTTTGGCTCCTCAGATCGAGCCAATCTTGACGATGTAATCAAATTATTTGTTCGTTTTTATTCATGGAAGAAAGAAAATACAACTTTAACATTCCCCTAAGGAAAAGCTGGAAAATGGAAAGATTTGTGAAAATTGCATTTTCCATACAATCGAATCAAATATACGATGTATAAGTAAAACTAAGAAACCGCTTGGCCAATCTTAACGAAGTTCTGGGATGATTTTTTCCTTCTTACCCATAGCGATTAAAATTGTGACAAATCATGAGTCAGAATTTACCGATGATCGAATAATTTAATCTCGGTTAATCAACACGCGATCGCCTAGATTACGTATATTTGGTTTTGATAGGCGTTGAATGTATTTTGTTGAGTGGCAGAAAAGAGTTCTGTTGCTAAACACATATAAATGTTGAGTATTTAAGTTCAGGGAAATCTATCAAACAAGTTTGCAAGTACGTCGCCGGAAGGGATATGGCTGTATTCAGCATTGAAGGAGACGAGATAAGTATCAGACGAGCCGATGCGTTGTTGTGCATTCCGCAGTTTTTGTTTTTTATTTCAATGTTTAGTTTATTTGAAGAATGGTTAAAGAATTCACCAAGAACTCTTGAGTCAGGAGCACAGCAAGCAAAAAAAAAAACACACACACACAAGAAACAAGATTCCAACTTGCAGTCAAATTAAAAATGTTCTGCTTCGTGAATAGTAACGTGGGCTTGCAACCCACTATTTGCCAAATCGCTTCAACTAAAAATGATATATCACAAATGTTTATGTGAACTATGCCCCATGGTATTGAAACTAAGATTGGTTGGGTGCACGTACAATTTTAGCTGCTTAAAAAACCTATGCTAATGACTCCAGCTGGACCATTGCGCTATAATAAATTGATTAATCGTATTGAAAATGAAAACGAAGCCATGAATCGTTCACTGGAATTTTTAAACATTCTTTCAATTTATCTGATATGCCGCAACTTAAAGATGGATCTGTTATTGTTATGTGTCGACATCTTCATACGCCAAAAAGATGGGGCTTTCCTTGAATGGCAATTCTTTGTTTTTTTTTTCAATATTAGTGTATTATTATTATTGGACCAGGCGAAGTTCGTTGGGTCAGCTTGTTAACTATAATTTAAGAATATTAACAAACAGTTTATATACTGGTCGAAAGATATGTGGCCACCATGCTGGTTTCCGGGTTACTCAATATGGTGCTTTATGAAGGTCAAGGCTTACTCTAAACGCCACCTAATTATGACAAGCCTCCGGAAAACATTGGCCAGTTTTTTGAGAGAATTAGATCAAACCTACATTTTTAAGACTGGCAGTGCATTCCGCAAGCGCATGGAGACTATATTGGTCACAAATGGCAACTCAATCAAAGACTTACATGCTTAACAACATCGACATTCACGTCCCTTTAGAATAAATGAAAAAATTACATCCTAAAAATTTTGAGGTTATTTCAAATTTTGTAATTGCTAAATGGTGCATACATTATCACGCATACGGTATCTTAAAGATAATCCGTCTCATCTCAATCCTGTGCAGGGGTGGGCCATCATCATCATCATCATCATCATTATCATCATCATCATCATCATCATCATTATCACTGGTCTAGAGGCAAAGTGCATGGGTGTTGTTCCGGAGGTACGGAGTTTGAATCTGGGACTGGAAAAACCAGTTCGATATCTTCTTTGTTGGCGTAACGACCGGCAACCTTCCTACAGGGGAGAGAACGGTTTTGGATTCGAACCCACGCCGTCGAGACAATCGACATTCATAGGCCGATTTTCTAACCGGCTTACAGAGCCATACGTATCTGTAATTTCCTTCTACATTTGTCACTCGTACTGATCCAGGTACTTGGGTCTTGAGCCAGAGGTTTGGTGCACAAGTCCAGTCTAGGAAAAATATTTTATCATGCAAAATTTAATTTTTCTTCAAAATCGACGTTTACCATTCAACTAACGATATTTCCTCACATACAGTACCAGGAATTCAAAGTCGGACACTTGAAAATTGAACAATCTTTTCACTTTGAGGTAAGTTATCTTCTTCTTCAAAGCAGCTAGCGACACGAAACTGCACAGGAGACTTCTCCAACCTTTGTTCTTTGCGAATATTAAAAAAAACAAATAAAAAATACAATTCAATTGCGGAAATGATGGAACACGAATGAAAAAAGTCTTGTTTTCGAGCCAGGCACTAAAAGTCGGACACCTTACACATCACACAGAAACCATTGTTTTACTCTTTGGTAGCATTACCATTGGCAGTTATTACTGCTTGTATTCTTTTGGGTACACTTTCAACTAACTTCAGACAAATTTTTTGGTCAACCTTTTCCAATTCTTCTTTCACTAATGATTCCAATATTGATAAGTTGGATGGCTAATGTTTAGCAACATTTTTCTTTAACGAATGTCACGAACGAATGTAACGAACATGTTTAATTACATTTAAGTCTGCAGACTGTGGGGGGTTAAGAAAACAAATGGACAGTTGTAGAGCAACCACATCTTCGTCATGAAAGCTGTATGTTAAAGATTGTTGCCCAGATAAAATCTAGAGTTGTTCGTGCTGCCTAGTTCTTCAACACTCGCATTGATGTAATAAATTGCATCCATGTTTCCACGAATGACATGCAGTTTTCCTAACCCCTGGGCAGCCATACAACCCCAAATCATTATATATCCACCCTTCTTGATTCGCAGTCTTTATGGTGAACTTTTCATCGAAAGATTCACCAGCTTTCCTCCTTACATATTGGCAGTCATGTGATGCATAAAGGTTAATTTTTGTTTCGTTTCTAAGCAAAACCTGTCAAAATAATCAAATCTAGCTACAACATGGTTGTTTGAGAAGTTTTTAGTAAAATAAAGGTGATACCTATGATCAAAATTCTACATCTTTATCCATGCATTATTTTGCGAAATCAAGCCGTAGTTAACTTTTTTTTCGGATGTGACTAGTTTTTTTACAGCCATTCTTCCAAACAAATGGGGTTTTCTAAGAAAACGCCGTACAGTTAAATCATCAAAATGTAATCCACGCATGTCACGCAGCCTTTTTTGAAGTTCAACAGCACTCGTAAATGGGTTTGAACGAACTTGTCTAATAACGTTCCGTCCGTCTTGATCGCTAATTTTACGTATTTTTTCTCTATTATTAGTTTTATTTTGTATTTCAACTTGTGCTACGGTTCCTCGGCAAGACTGGGGTTTTGTTCTTGGTAAACCCGTGTTCGAGTCCCGCTTCCACTTAGAAGAAGTGAACTTGTAAAAAGCATTTTTCGCGTGAGCTTTAAAAGTAAAGATTTTAATTGGTGATACGATTTTTTCATGCAGTCCCTACAGGTATGCAATGTTTAACACGTTGATACGTTAAACGCCATGTCAGTCCCTGGGAACTAACGGTGAAGTTTCCGTTAATGGCACGCCACATATACAGGCGAGTTTAGGCGAACAAATGTATTTGAAACGGCGGCGCGCCCACAGCGAGCGCTGCTCATAACAAGGGAGTTTGTTATGCTTTTGTTAAATAAGGACTAACCGCACCCTAGGTTGATTGCGTAGCTGAATATTATCGGTCCACACAACGGTTCAAATAATTGCAGGACGAAATTAACCATACCGCACCCTAAGTTGATTGCGTAGCCGAATATTGACTGTCCACACAACGATTGAAATAATCGTAGCTCAAAATTAACGAATTCTCAAATTCTCTCAAAAAAACGAACGAAAAAGTCAGTACACAGCAGGCTAAAACAGAAACAAAAATCATTTACTTTGTGTGGAACAATTATTATAGAAAAATAAAAATGAAGGATTGTTCTTTGCACTATCCTCTTCATTTTGATGTACAGTATGTCCCATAAAAAATGCGAAAATTTTCAATGCGTATTTTTGGATAGCTTTAAACGTTATTTTTGCCGTGGTGCCGTGGTGTGTGTGTGTAATCATCTGGTAGTAGACTCTAAGACGATGTCATCAAAACAGTGGTTCTTGAGTAATAAAGTTTGTTCGCAGAAAATTGTTCGCTTTATGTTTCATATCTACGCCAATATTTCGAAATCAACCATGCATCGGGTGATCAAAGATGACTTGAAATATTCGTCCAGAGTCAGAGGAAACCGTCATCTTGCACCAGATCGAATCAAACAACTACGGCTGAAGTTCTCGAAGCATTTGGTGTTCACATCAAAATAAAAGAATACCGTCATCGTATTCTCTTGATGAAAAAATGTTCATCGTCGATCCCGTATCTAACACACGTACAGACAGGTTTGTATCGCCGAAGAAGATTGCTGATGTTTCAGAGAACCTGAAAATCAAGTTTACAACCAAACATTCGGCCGGAGTCATAGAGTTTAGTTTAATATTTAAATTTAATAATAATAAAAAAAATTAATACCGAGATTAATATGAACATTTTGAAGAACCACGTTCTGCCATGGATGAAAACCGCCTTTGAAGCACAAAACTACGTCTTTTGCCAATAGGATAACGTACCGCGATGTTCCTCAAAAACGACTCGTGACTGAAGAAAAACATGGATTGAAGGTTAACGTTCTAGCCCCATTGTAGGTTTGTTTGAACGAGTTTGAATTCCCGAGATATGCTCAAAATTGTACCGTCGCACCCTAACTAACATGGACCTAAAAAGTGAGTACACACCACAATGTTTCATTATGTTTTGTATTTTATTTTGCATTAACTTGTTTTTTTTTGTGGTTGTTTGATGTTTTATGACAAAATGTGTACGTCTTAAGCAGTTCAGCTGGGATTGATAACAAATTTCATTCTTCTTTGGCCCACATTTTAGCCCCGATCGAAATAACGACGGCCGGGGCCTTATTTACTCTTTTACCATTTCAGTTCCTGGTGACCGACGTGTCGTGAACGGAAACTTCACCGTCAGTCTCCAGGGACTGACATGGCGTGTGTCGTGTTAACACATACATGGTACAGAATCGAATCGGTAACACCGTTGAACCGTTCCCATCCGGAATTTTTGAACCCTTGTGGTGCGAAAGCGATACCAGATGTGAGTGGTGTGTGCGTCTTTCTTCGATCCACGGAGAAAGCGTGACTGGTTCGCGATAGAAACGCTTATTGCTAGACGGGTAGATCAGGGGTCGGTACAAGTTTTCCAAAAAGGGTCAGAAGATTAAAGAGAAACCGAAAGCGCGGGCCGGATACCTTGAACGATTATTTAATATTATCAAAGTAACAGTTAACCCTTTTGAATAGAGTATCAACTTCATAAATAGTACATTAAAAGTGGTGTAAGCTAAACTATTTAAATTTTTTTCGTTACCCTTTTTTTAAAAATTTCCAAACATATTTTCGTTGAATTTTGATCAATATTTATTGTTATTGATATTATGTACTGGTTGATTTATTTTTTTGCTAATAATTTTTTTCAATTGTACTTGAAATTAATCATGTACACAAATCATTTTAAAATAGCTGAAGCTTGAATGAAGCTATTTTGGATGCAAAGTAAAGGAGTTATTCCCGTCGGATTTTTTACGACGCTAGGAAACGATCAATAATGCAAATTTGATAGAAAAAGTGTACGAGAAAGTTACTTGATATTGAACAACTCGTTGAACAATTTTAATCTTCATTTTGGGAGGAAAACCTAACATCGTGAACAAATCGGATAAAAATTGAGATGGATTTTTTTTTATGAACCACTAATATTTTATTACGGGCCGGATAAAATCATTTGGTGGGATTTGACCCGCGGGACGGACTTTGCCGACCCCTGGGGTAGATGGTTAAGAAATCTCAAACGCATCTAAAAATATCTTTTTTCGCTTTCAATTCTTTCACATGTGAAAGATGGCGTTTCCATGCTCCAGCTAATAAGATTCTTTCACAAGCCTAGCACTACCTTTAGTACATCCTGTTGTACAATTATTATTCACCTTTGATAGTTTTTCTTTATCGATGCTCTTTATTTCCAGTTATGTTTTACGCCACAATATACATCAAGATCGTCTAACAAGTCTAACGTGAACTGAGGAGTCTTCAGAACACAAGACGTTACGTTTCTGACAATGATTCACGAATCTTTGTATTTTATATTAAACTGGCAGGTTCTTTTCTGTTCCGGCATTCGGCATCTGATCATTCAAAAATGATTTGCGCAGCTGAGCCATGACTTGCCACATGTACATCTCAACAGCTTTTTGAGAAGAAAGAAACAGAGGAAAGTATTATCTCCTTTGACTACTGCTAGTTATTCAATAGTTGCAATATATCTTCACTTACCCATGAAGATGAGCCCGAGCACCATCAAAATCAATCCAGGCCAGCCACTTCCGATTACGGCCAGAATGCCAAAAATAAATATAATTATCGAGACTATGACACCGAGAGCTACGAACACCATAGATATAAGAATGCAGGGCCGATTTCTCTGTTGGTGGAAGATCATTTGATCGATTACAACATTGAGTAATTTTCTCAACCCAAACAGTTTGAGAAACCAACTATAGTTGCAGGAATTACCTTGAGGAAACCATACCAGTAGATAATCACCAATGCCAAGCCAACAAGAATGGTGACAACATTAGTCGGCCCTCCGTTAAAAGACGAATGATCAAAACCTTCTATTTTGCTCTCTAACCCGCTGTTTGTGGCATTCGTAATATGATAAGATCTCCCTAACGAACTGATACAACCGAATGTTAAAAGAATGCCTACGATGTAGCCATGTACTTTAAGGTTGTTAGAGAAATCACAAAGCGACATCGTGTTGTTTTAAGGCCGAAATTGTCCCGTGCACCGATCTTCTGTAGACGTATTCGATCGTACTATAATTTACAATAACGTAATAACAGAACTTGTCAAACAGACTTCGAGGCCGAAATCGAAATAATTATGGAAATGTTTGTACCTCACGTCCGAACTGTGTGATTTCTTGAAGCGAACTGATGCTACCTTCTTTATGTGAAATGCTGGCTTGAATGGACATTATATCCTTTTTAGGTCCTGTGTCATTGTGTGGGTAAGTGCGGGATGGTTTCTGTTTTGCTCACATCATGTTTCCATATTTGTTTCGTTTTCAAAGCACACTACACACCCATCATTAAATAAAATAATGGTCGTGCCCGCGTGTGCGGATTAGCTTCGACAAAATCCTAATGAAACGCCTGTAGCGAGAATGAATAGCAAAATACTGCTTTCTTTTGCAACCCTACAGATAGTAAGGCAAATTTAGTATGTTTACGCATACTACCTTACAAATGCCGTACATCCCTAGACGCGCATCTTTGACTTTTCTTTAATTGTTTAACCATGAAGGAAATTCATTAGTTGCTGTTTTCTCATGAAGAGCTCCAATGTTGGACAAAAGTTCAACAAGGCGTGCATTGCTTATTTTTGATTTAATAACTAACTTATGCTTAAACTATACATAGAGGGAATTACAAACAGGAGTAAAGGATATGTTGGGGGGTTATGAATGGAGAGATTCTTACTCGGGGTCCACACTGCAGCGCGACGTCCCGTTTCAAAAGTAGCCCAGTTTCGGCAGAACAATCGCGCAAGCCAAGCGCGACAGAGGTAGGGGAGTATGTGGAAATATGTATCACATTGGGGCGCAAACTCGGCTAAAATTTTTTGTTGAATTTTGACGTAGTAATGCATGATATTTGTTTAGCTACGTATTTTATGCACCCCGAGTGAGTTTGGCGCTTCTACATTTGAAATTCACTGAGAAAACAAACATAAACATACAACGACGATATTTTGCCCCACCGTAGGAGGTATATATTACTCCGTCATCTCCTACTTGTTGAAGGGCAGTTTGTTTACGTTTCGGCACCCGATAAAACTTTGGTAAAAATATCAATTAAAACTGAGTTTCATAACTGAATAACATTTGTGAAGAGTAGAAATAAGTAGTACAACGAAAAATCAGATGTTTCGTGGATAATATTGCTTGTTTTGTACGCGTTTGTGTTTCGGCTTGTTTACGTTTTGTCCAGCTGTCGGTTTGTTTACGTTTCGAATTGACATTTGACAAGAGCTAGCGTGACGTCGCGTTTTTCGCTGTTTCTACACTAGCGCGATTTGTGCGACATTTTTTTATATGGAGTTCAGCCGCCTGTCAGGCGACGTTGCGTTTCGGGGAGGACGTCGCGCTGTAGTGTGGACCCCGAGTTAGATGGAGGCTCCGAAGGACGATAGTGGAATATGGTAGTCAAACAGATGGCTATGGGTATAGCAAAGGGACAAAGCGTACAGTAGAGGATCGTTAGATCCGGCTGAAACCCGACGTGTAATGACAGCTAACATGGGATCTAGTCAATAGCGCGACGTCCCGCTTCAGAAGTATCCCAGATTCTGCAGAACAATCGCGCCAGCATAGCGCGATAAAGGTAAGGGAGTATGGAAAAATATATATTAAACTTGGGCGCAAACTCGGCCCAAAAATGTTTGTAGAATTTTGACATCGTAATGCATGAAATTTGTTTAGTTATGTACAGGCCGGCCTCGGTTTTCGTCACCAAACGGGACTTTGACAGCGACGAAAACCGAGGCTAGCGGACTACAGTTTTTATGTTTCTAATACCTACTCAAGACTTGACTGACACAAAACTAACGTTGGTTGTGTACATTCTTCTCGTTTGAATTTTCAGTGGTTGATATAAAGGTGTTCTTCAAACTATAACAAAGTTTGTTGATGATAAAATCAACCAATGGCCATCAACCGTTTTATATTCCGTTTTACATTTTTGGTTTCCATGCCGTGTAGGTTTACAATAATACAATCAGTGCTTCAATTGGAAGACATTTTTGATTGAGAACCAGCTTCGAACGATTGTCAAACGACGAAAACCGAGGCCGATGAAAACCGGGGCCAGCCTGTATTTTATGCGCCCTAAGTGAGTTTGGCTCTGCTACATTTTAAAGTTATTGAGAAAACAAACTAAAACAGACAACTCAGTGAATTTCAAATGTAGAAGCGCCAAACTCACTCAGGGTGCATAAAATAAGTAGCTAAACAAATATCATGCATTGCTACCTCAAAATTCAACAAAAAATTTTCGACGAGTTTGCGCCCCAATGTGATACATTTTTTCACATACTCCCCTGCCTCTGTCGCGCTTTGCTTACGCGATTGTTCTGCCGAAACTGGGCTACTTTTGAAACGGAACGTCGCGCTGTAGTCTGGACCTCGTGTTACACGAGGCCTCAGAAATCTCTATTGGCATGCGTTTATACCTTTACAAACTATGCTTTTATACCTTACCTTTTGTATACCTTTACAAAATAACGAATTTCTAGCAAATACTGTCGAAAAGTTAGACGTTCTAGGATCATGAGTCCTTCGAGTGTTGTACCGGCGAATGTCAAAATGAATGTTCGGCTAATGTATATCGTAAGTCCTGTATGAAGTCGATGTAGAAACATATGCAACTAAACATATACATTTTAAACAATGTTCGGTATGCGCCTCCAATTTTGTACGTAAAGGCAGTTTTTTAGCATATTAAGTAGAAGTACGATTATTTTGTGTGGAGATAACGTTACATTTTTCATAACAGAGGGTGAAACCGTTCTGTACACCACGCATTGAAAAGATTTAGATGCGTTGGCAAACACAGGCAATCACTAGGGAATGATATTGGCATAATCTTCGTGTGAATCTTAGAGCATCTATTCTTAGCAGACTTAAAAATTGACATGTTGTGAAAAGGACCTTTCAAGGAGATATCGAAAAAAGACGCTTATGAACTCAAAGCAGCAACATAATATTCACGGTGCTATAACACAACGGTTCCAACACACCAAGTGGCAACTGCAAGGTTGAACCTCGAATTAAACCCCGTGGTGTAGTAAAAGCCACCACAAGATTTCCGTAAATCGTCAGATGAGAACAGCAACTTTTCAAGGGAAAGGGTAACTAAGGTGTCCAGTATTTGTTGACTTAAAACAAAAAGCAATTGTAATACCTATTCCTTTCCTGCTTCTCCAACAGTCAGTCTTGCCAGTGGGAGTGGGAGTTCTGAAATGCCGAACATATTCCGTTGCCGGCACTTGCTTCGGGTTTAGATGGGATTCCAATAGGAAAGAGCGAGATGGCGATAGCATTGTTTCTTTAACACCAACGCAGAAACTCCCCACTCTCACCACCCCCAGAAATTTCTCCACACCGTCGCCATTAATTCAATCGGGTTTGTTCCAGCGCTAAATCGCGATTTGTGTATGAAGAGCGTTAAACGAAAATGCGCCGGCCATGCATACACCGAGTGAATTTTGCAACAGGTGATCCGAACCGAAAAATCGAGGCTTATGATTGGCTGATTGGCTAGCCGAACCAGCATGGATACAAACATCCTCACGACACGACCAACCATGAGTCATCGCCCGATTTAGCTCCTCTTATCATGCCAAAAATGTGCTGTTGCCGATGAAGCGTTACCAACCTTAGGCAGTAGTGTATCAAGACGCTTAGTAAGATATAGGAGCGGTGTAACTGTTCATCTCCACATAGCGAACTCTCCTCCGACGAACTGACGAACTCAGTTCCCGCAACAGCTGGGAAACTCGTAGGAAACTGGTAGGAAACTCTTGACAGCACTAGCAAAACCCCTCGTTCTGACGTTTAATAACTGACGGATTAAGAAGAAGCGAAGAAGACCGAACCAAATGCGTGTCCACTTAGCGAACTCGGGAAACTCGAAACTCCATACATCTTTGACAGGAGTTTCACCAGAGTTTCCTATGAGTTCGCTATGTGTAGATGAACAGTAAGAGTACTGTATTGCTTAGGGGAAGGCATTGTCTTCGAATCCTTTATCTGTTGTTTTTGGTACACATACGAGGGTTGCCAAATCTCGAAACATAAAAGGCAACCATCGTATGTGTACCAAAAAACAGTTTGGATTTGTTTTCTACAGGGTCGTAACGGTTGTCGGGAAACGGATTCCTGTTTTATTCAACTTTCGCAGCACTAGGTTTACCTAATGTTTGATTTGACCAGTCGTAAGAGCTAAATACTTGAAACAATCAAGCAACGGCATTTGGTCGAAACGTAGATGGATTTCACCGAGCTCAAAGAACTCCTACGAAATTCTTCAATCATTTCTCGTATTACTGGATCCCTCCACTTGATACTCTTGTGGTTCAGACCGAGGCAAATCTTCTTATGTGCAGATTGAGTAGCCACGGGGGCCCCAATCTTAAGTGATTCTCGGGATGAAAAAAAAACACAAGGTAGCCATGTGCACCTCATACAGTCTGCAGCAAGTAAAAACGGACACTCGTAAAAAGAGGCGATCTGCTGTCTTTTTGCAAGCGTACCGCATTCCCGGAACCAAATATTGACCTTCAACGTATACATTTCTTTTCAACAACTCTTCCACAATGTAAGTAAGTTGAAAATGAAATCAAAATCGATTTTTATTGGTAGGTTGCTTTGACGTTTGGTGCACTTTAAGTGACTTAGGTCGTTCTAGCACCACATTGGTGTAATTCCTTATCTGTCCTGTTATGCGCCGTTTTTTAAGATGTTCGACATTTTACGTTTGTTCCGTATTAATGCTGTACCTAATGTTAACGGTCGTGTTCTAGCTTTAGTTCTAACTGAATAAAAGTTGGAATCTTTCTGCGAGGTCAGACCAGCGATTCAGTCACTAGTTAAAATTGATGATCACCACCCTCTCTAGATCTGTCTGTGAGGTTGTTAAAGTCCCATTTCTCAGCTGGTGTCGACGTATGTTCAGCGATCTTTTAGCTACCTCTATTAATTTCTGTTTCCCTCCCGTTTTCCCCTTCCCGCCGTCCTCCTTGGTCGGACAAATTTTGGCACACATTAAACGCGAACGAAACCGTGCAGTCAGAATCCATCGCTCTTATGATACCGTACACTCTCATTCTATTTTAAAAGTATCTGCTGCTGCGTTCAGAGCGTACAACAGGCTACGATACGACCACCACATTAATAGGTTGCAATCGCAGTTTCGCTCGCACCCACGGGTTTTCACGGGAGTAGCATGTCGGTTGCCACTAGCTCTGGTAGTATCTGCTCACTGTGTATTTGGGCCAGCCATCCTTGATCCGGTAAGTTCGGTGGCGGGATTATCCAGTACGCCCAGTAATGTGGTTTCAATGGATGCTTTCCCGAACGGCTTGGACTAGGTTGGTCAGTTGTTAGTGAGGGATGATCTTCAAAAAAGGGGACAGGGCTTCCATCTCGAACAACCGTGGAATCTCGATGCAATTCCCATGCAATAAGGTCTTTGAATCGGTGATTTGCCCGTCCCTGCTGTATGATCCCTGCTGGTCGGTCAATAATCTCACTGAGTTCGTTTCCTATACTCTTAGTCGTCTGGATTTGGGGATGCAGGTAGATGCTATATACCAGGGATGTCAAACATACGGCCTGCGGGCCACATCCGGCCCGCAAGAACATCGGTTCCGGCCCGCGGCCTCTTTGAAGCGATACATCGAAAGTTTGGATTTTTGATTATTAGCTTTTGTTTGAATAGCCAAATGTTTTTTGGTGAATTGAATGAATTTCAAAAGAACTGAATGAACGTCAATTTAAACAATTTCTATAAGAAAGTGATATACAACTTTGATCCACATCACGCCGATATATTACGGTTGACAAGAACAAAAAATTCACATAGATTTTCGAGACAAGCGAATAAATAGTGTTCATACAAAACAAATGTCATGAACTACAAGAGCATTTTAAATAAAATAACAGAGCAATGGAGCAATAAGTTGGCTGTAGTAATAATGCACATTTACTTATTTGATACCTTAAATTTAATAAAAATCAAAATGCACAATAGTGTTAAAGCAACCTTATCTTTTACTAAAAATTGTATATTTTATAAAAAGTAATATAATTTTCAAAAAATTTGAAGGTGTTAAACACGATTAACTGTTTGGATCAAACCACACTGATAAGAGCATATTTTCATCAATCCAATCAATTTTACGTTTTGGCCCGCAAACCTACTTTGGGGGGAAATGTTGCCCGCGAGGTCAAACGAGTTTGACATCACGGCTATATACACTGATTTCAAGGCTGGCTATGACAAGTTGCCTCATGTCTTACTGCTTGCTAAGTTTCAGAAGTTGTGTTTCTCACCGGTCATCACGGCCTGATTTGACTCTTATCTGTCGTAGCTGTCGTGTAAGTTTGTTTGGTGAGTTGTGTTACGAGTTTATGTGCTCGTCGGATGTTCCCCAAGGTAGTGTGCTTAGTCCACTATTACATTGTTTATTAATGATGTCTATTCTATCCTCCCCTGTTATGGTTATATGCTTTTCGCTGATGATTTCAAGAATTTTTAGGAAATTGAGGACATCAATTCCACTCATCATCTGCAAAGTGCTCTTAATCGTTTCTCCCAGAGGTGTTCAGACAACTTTCTAGTCCTGTGTGTGGACAAGTGTTCCACCATTTCCTTTTACCGCTTGCTTACCCCCCTTTCCTTTCCCTACATGTTGAACTCTGTTGTGTTGCACCGTGTCAATGTTGTCCACGGTCTTGGCGCCAGCCTGGATGACAAGCTAACGTGCAGGGAGCACATCTAAGATCTGACGTGTGGAGCTAGTAGGCTCTTGGGGATCCGAGATCCGCTCTCTGGCTGGCTGCCTTCTATAATGGCCTCGTGAGATCGGTCTTAGAGTATACGTGTGTAGTGTGGAATCCCACCAGTACTTCTTCTACGCAACTAGCAATGAGGAGTTTTCCGGGTGGTAACGCATCGGCCATTCCATCGTACTCTTTACGCTGCAGGTTACTGGGTCTTCTGCCACTTGAGGATCGTGACTCAATAGCCCAAGCATCCTTGGTCCTTGGGGATGAATGTTAGGGTAACGCTCGGCAGTCTGTGGAGTATTTCTCATCGAAGTGGTATCCCGTATAATCGATTTTTATTTGTGAAGTGTGTGAAGTGAAGATTGAACTAAAGTTATGGATAAAAAAAAGTGAGTACAAGTGTGACTGCATAAAAACAATATTTAAAGTGTTTTCTTTCAAGTGTGATCATTAATAAATTAAAAATATATTTTTTAGTTGCACTCCTACGACAAAACAACAGTAACAGATGCTGGTTGAATTGATGGAGAAAAATCCTGACGTTGCATGCGGTCGTAGGACAAATCAAAGCGACTTTTGGAAAGAACCCGATTGGAACAGCAAAATCATTGGCCACACTTTGCTGGTATGAACCTTGAGCTAAGAATCTCAAAGTTGCAGCCAATTTTACTCGGGGAGAAAGCCCCCGATTGTGCTTCGGGGCAATCGAATCGGCTATCAAACCATCTAATTCAAGGAAGAGCGCCTTTCAAACCCTGAAATTTAGAATAAATCTGAAAGAAAGATTACACTTTAACGTTTTAACACGTTCTTGCAATTTTTAATCAGGCATTACATACGTTTTTTCCGGTAATTCAAGAGGATCTACTTCCTTGCGTAGTCTTCTTCGATGTGCCACCAAATCCATAACGTTTTCTTCGTCACTGTCGTCATCGCAGCCATGATTAACGACGAATACCACTCCCGAAAACATATTTCGCATTTATGGTCTGCACAATTCAATTAAATTCACTTTTAAGTACCGACTGGTTTGTACTCAAATCACACGAATGATCACTAATCTGACACTACAGTAAAATTTGACTGCTTTCAAGCTAGTTTACTTGACGATCGTTATCTCATTTGACGATTGTTCATGAAAATCGTTCGTGATACATATTTCGAGTGGTTTATATGACGATCGTTTATTTGCCATACGATCGATTAGCTTTGACGATTTCGTTCGGAATAGGCCCTATTATTCAAACAAAGATAATCTGCGGAATTCGGCGAATTGAGTATGGCCACTCGGAAACATAATGAGATAATAGAAGAAATTGAACAATTATTAGTGAATTTGATGAAGATTTGTTAAATAAGCGGATCACTTTCAGAGTTACCTCTTCAATATGAAGTATATACGATATGGCAGAGGAAATCTGCAATACGCTAAACCTCGATATACGCTACAGCGTTCGGTCCCAAACATAAGCGTACTTCGGGGACCTACTGTACTTATATCTTAATATTTTAATGCGGCATTTGACCGCATGCTTTATGTACGTCTCCTTGATAAGCTGTCCAAGATGTTATTCAGCACAACCGTTGTTGTCTGGCTGAAGTCATTTTTATGTAACTGCTCATTTCGTGTCAAACTTGGACCTCATTTCTCCCAACCTTTTTTCCAGTAGCTGGGGTTTCTCAAGGTAGTGTGTTAAGCCCCTTACTTTTATTATGTATATGTATAAATGACGTCGTCGTTCCCCGTCCACTATTTCTTGTACTACGCAGATGATATCAAGATTTTTATGCAAACATCATCCCCCAGTGATTGCCCGAGTTTGTAAAGACATCTAAATCTTTTCAATGTATGGTGTGTCCTATGTACATTCTCATGGTCTCATCCTTTATACTGAAAAATGTAATGTTATCTCCTTCTGTAGCACTTGATAGGGTACTAACGTACAGACGTAAAACGGGTTAGTACAGTTAAGAATTTGGGTGTGTTACTTGACAGCAGACTAACTTTTTCGGCACACATTGATACCGTCACCACATCGACCCGTAAAGTTTTGGGCCTAATAAAACGGTTGGGTGATAATATGTCCAATCCACTCTGTCTGAACACGTTATTCTGTTCGCTGGTGCGCTCAATCTTGAAATACTGTGCCACCCTGTGGGGTGGCCCCACAAGATTGGGTTAGTCATCGACAGGTAAGCCTACCACAAGATTGGGTTAGTCATCGACAGGTTAGTGGCTATCCAACGATCGTTTGCTCGATTTGTGTTTCGTAAAAGCGCGGGAAACTCTTTTCGCCCTTACGACGCCCAAAGTCAGATGCTAGATTTAACAATTTGGAAGATCGACGCGCCTTAGCCCAAATAGTTGATGGTATCGGTGTCTGACTCAGTTTGCACATCACTAATACGTTGGTGGCTAGAGATTACCTTTAGAGGTTAGCTTTCATCCAGGCGGCTAGAGGTTAGCTTCCATCCATCACTGTTCATCTCCACATAGCGTACTCTCCCCTGACAAACTGACACACTCGGTTCCCACAACAGACGAGAAACTCGTAGGAAACTGGTAGGAAATTCTTGACAGCACTAGCAAAGCCCCTCGTTTTGACGTTTAATAACTGACGGATTAAGAAGAAGCGCAGAAGACTGAAACAAAGGCGTGTCCACCTAGCGCACTCAACCCACACAACACGAAGTCGTATTAAGTTGAAGAAATTGAATCACATATTAGCATTTTTCGAATCGGAATCGCAGTAAGCATAGACAATGTACGAGCAATGTATATTCTTTGTTCCATATGATGCCGATTAAGAATGTAATACGATTTTCTTTATGCATACGTATAGATAAACGAGCAATGTCCGGCTGATGTATATCGTAAGTCGTATATGATGCCGACTTAGAAAATATACGACTAAACATATACATTTTGAACAATGTACGGTTAGCGCCTCCACTTTTGTACGTATAGGCATTATTTTAGCATCATTTACGATTCAATCATATTGCATAGAAGTACGATTATTTCAAATTGATATTCGATTTACATGCATATGTGTTGTGTGGGAAGAAACTCGAAATTACATACAACTTTGACAGGCGTTTCGACAGTTTCCTAGCAGAGTTTCCTATGTGGAGATGAAAATTCAAAGAAGGCGAAGTCAACGTGCAGCTTCGGCTGGCTGGGATAGAATTTATTAGAGGCTAGTGTTACGAACGGACGATATGTTTCGTTCATTTTTTAGGATTTCGCTTAACCGAATTATGCAAGAAATTAAATTTGAAGGAATGTAGGTCGAATACCCCCTTTAAAGTGCGACGAGATCGCCGGGCACAGAAAATCGCGCCGGAAACATATTTTTTTTGTTTTACGATAGGGAACCTTCGGAAGAACTTGCGCGCTTAACTGAAATCTACAACGATAAAGATCGTATTTCCAACGCCCGTTAGTTTAGGACAGCGCGAAGAATACGAGAATAAGGATAAGCGGCGACAGCTGATAACGCGGTACCAACGGGACCGCCCGTAAACCTAACTAGGTTAAATCTCATATGTAAACTCTCGGTACGTTCGCGATCGTGATCCTAAATAAACACGATAAGGAAAGGACACGACGCGTCCGTACCAAGAGGTTTAGGCGATGCGTGTGGTCGGCTAACGAGAAGATAAGACCCACGCAACGATGCGTTCGTTCGAAAGCTAAGATCATAAACATCGGGACTAGCAAGGATCCTAAGTAAACGAGATAAAATCCAGGTCGCGCTTTCCACGCGGTAAGAGTGGAATAGAAGATCGCGCAACGAGGATCGAACCGTACCAGGAAATCTCGCACGTTAGAGCGAGATCCTCTATCTCGCTTACGTTCATTAGAAGATAAGGAGCGTCTTACTATAAAAGCGCTCAAAAATTTGAATAAAGCCGTTATTTTCACCAGGACACCCGTGAGTAAAAGTACCCGAAATTCTTTGCTCCAGTTCATCCGAAATACCCCGAAACCCTTCCAAGCTTACGCTAGATTCTGCTCTGTTCAGCGGCACGTCACACTGCAGACCGGCTTCTCGTAAGAACCTTCCCTAAAACTTCGAGAAAATTCCAAAGGCTTCTCTCCGATGTCGGCACGTCACGGCTCGGATGGAACTATGGGAAATTCAACAAGTTTCCCGCTTTCTGCGCGGTCCTCTCCGTTGTCGGCACGTCACGACCCGGACCGGTCACACTAAAGCACCCCAATTCCTCGTCCAAAAAGAGTTAGGATAACTCGCGGAACACCTCTCCGTTAGCGGCACGTCACGTTGCGGACCGGGTTCTCGATTTGCCCTAACTTCAGATCGAAGTATCACACGTCGTTCGCACCGTTGTTGGCACGTCACAACGCGGGCCGAACACGTTGATACCGAAATCGACGGACCTCCAAATCCGGCGAAAATTCTCGCGTGGCGAACGACGACGCACTCGGTCGGGTCCACCTTCGCGCCCGCTCGGACAACCGCCTCGTTACAGCTAGCGTCACTGGGGTGTAGCCCATTGGCGAAATGTATTGTTCAGTGATCTTCTCGACGATCCAAAACGACGCCCCCTACGTGGCGAAACGATGCGCGAAAACGAAACAAAGCGGCTAGCCATTTTTTCGCTTTTTTCCAAAGTTTTGTTTAGCTTCTGTAAGGCAAAGCCCGCTAAGAGATTTCGAGCAAATCTTCCTAAAAACGACCTACGTGACACAAACATCGAGCAGGTTTGTATGGTGAGTAGGAAGAAGCAGCACGATTGCTCGAAGCACGTCCTACAGTTGTTTCTTCCCCATACAAAAAAGTAGAACGTTTGTTCGCGCGTAGAACGTTTTTAGGACGATGTTTCGAGCCGCCTAGCGGGAGCTACGAGAAAACTGACAGTTACCGTCGTTTTCGGAAAAGAGAAAAAAGCAACAAAAATAGTTGAACTTCCCTTACAGTTAAAAAATTAAAGAAAAGAAAAAGATGCGCATCTAGGGATGTACGGTATTTGTAAGGTAGTATGCGTAAACTTTCAAATTTGCCTTGCTTCCTGTAGGGTCCTGCGAACCATCACGCACTTACCCACACAATCACAAGGATTCAAGCCAGCAGTCCTTAAGGCAGGCAGCATCAGTTCACTACAAAAAATCAAACAAATCGGATGAGAGTTAGAAACATTCACATAATTATTTCGATTTCGGCCTGTTTGACAATTTTCGTTATTACCAACCTCCTGCGAAAAATTATAGTAATCGAATACGACTACAGAAGATCGGTGCACGAGACAATTTCGGCCTTAAAACGACACGATGTCGCTTTGTGATTTCTCCAACAACCTTAAAGTACATGGTTACATCGTAGGCATTCTTTTAACATTCGGCTGTATCAGTTCGTTAGGGAGATCTTATCATATTACGAATGCCACAAACAGCGGGTTAGAGAGCGAAATAGAAGGTTTTGATCATTCGACTTTTAACGGAGGGTCGACTAATGCTTCCACCCTTCTTGTTGGCTTGGCATTGGTGATTATCTACTGGTATGGTTTCCTCAAGGTAATTCCTGCAAATATACTTGAATTGTTTGGTTTGAGAAAATTGCTCATTTTTTTTTAATGAACCAAATGATCTTCCACCAACAGAGAAATCGGCCCTGCATTCTTGTATCTATGGTGTTCGTAGCTCTCGGTATCATAGTCTCGATAATTATGTTTATTTTTGGCATTCTGGCCGTAATCGGAAGTGGCTGGCCTGGATTGATTTTGGTGGTGCTCGGGCTCATCTTCATGGGTAAGTGAAGATATATTGCAACTATTGAATAACTAGCAGTAGTCAAAGGAGATAATACTTTCCTCTGTTTCTTTCTTCTCAAAAAGCTGTTGAGATGTACATGTGGCAAGTCATGGCTCAGCTGCGCAAATCATTTTTGAATGATCCGATGCCGAATGCTGAAACGGTGAACAACGTGCCAGTTTAATACAAAATACAATGATTCGTGACTCATCACGGTTACAGTGGACGGTTAATGGAATCCAGTTACCCAATAGGGAATTTACAGTCCACCATTTGTTTAAAAAGTGCAGTGTTTATCCGTCAAGCAATGGTGTGTACATCCACGGGCAGGACTTTGAAATAATATTAAAACAAGAATCTTTTGTATTGGATATTAACATATTGCTGTATTTTTGTACGTGTGGGGTGTCATGACCGGTGCAGCTGCGTGGTGCACAACAAATTCGTGAAAAAATATTGGTACCACCATATTTCTTTGCAGTGTTTGTCACTTACGCTATCTCCGACAAATGCAAAGGATTAATTTCCTTCCGTAATTTCCTACGATTTTTCGCCAGGTCGATTGCATCCGCTTCAACATCGTTTATAAAAAACGTCGAAGGGACCAAAATGTAATTTCTTTGATTCATAGTCATGCAGTTAAAATACTGGACTGCAGTTAAAATATTGGTCTTGAAATTATGCATGATATAAAGTTGTCTGGGGCTATTATAAAGCTGCAAGGGGTCCGCGACAGCCGAGCGGTAGCGCCGGTTAGAAAATCGGCCCATGAGCGCCAAGGCTCACCACCTCGACTGCGTGGGTTCGAATCCCAACCGAGACCGGATCCTCCCCTGTACGAGAGGACTACTATCCACGTACAGCAGGGAAACAAGTCTCGTAAGCCCTTAACGGGCAGGCATGACCAAGAGGTCGTTACGCCAAGAAGAAGAAGAAGGTACCTTACGTACATTATGATATCATAAAATCTTTCACCATCAGTAGAATAAATAAAGTTCGTATTGGAAACCACGAATCAGAACCATATATAGTCCAGTAGCCAGAGGTCCACAAGGAACTACTTCTGCACTGTTATTCAATATTTATATACATATCTGATATGCCAGAGACGAGTAATTGAACAAATTACTTGTTTTGCGAATAATCCGAAAAGCACAATAAAAAACTGCACCACAACACTAAATCCATACACAAAATATTGTAGAAAGTGGAAACTCGAAAGAAATAGTGCAAAATCATCATGCTTTCTCGTTCTGTCTAACTAACAATTGTTAACGACAAACGAGATAACAGTTAACGACAAACAGAAAGATTTTGCACTCTGGGCAGAAGCCATAAGTCGGTTATCTCTTATGTCAAAAGTGTCATAGAAACTCCCGGTCGCAGGATTGTCTCAGCACCGTGAGACCTGCGGTTATTCCTTTACAAGCAGGAACTCGAAACTAAATCAGAAAAACAAAGTACTCCTTTCGTACTATCATTAGATACGCCGATAGATAGATCTCCAGTTTGGAATAATTCAAATGTACATTAAACAACTGCAGATAAAACAGAATACATTTCTCATAATAATTCTTAATCTACCACCCACGGTTATTACATGTAAGAACTGATTTACCTATGATATGAAATAGTTCTCATAGGAGTTCCTAGAAAATTTAAACTACAACTATTATAACAAGTGTGAAAAGAGCCGCATGAACATTATACAGCCTTTTACGATGGATAGCATAAGTTGAAACGCGTTGAACGCCTTTGTAAACTCCGTTATCGCGTCTGGAAACCGGAATATGACATCTTGCAATCCTTCATCGCGTTTGTCACCTTCATTAACGATTCTTTAAACTCGAATATGATATTTGTAAACTTCATTATCGCCCTGTCAGATTGGTGGCCGGTTTGTTTTGGGTTTCATAGATGCAAATTGTGTACACATACATACAGTCTGACAAGAAAGTATCCGTACAGTCACCAATTTCAACTTCAAGCCTAGTTATCTCAGCAACTACGTGACCTAGGACAACCATTTAAACGACATATCGTAGATAAACTTCTATTCTATCCAATGAGGTCTTAACATTTCGAGAAAGTTATTTGTAGGTCACTTTGTTCTATAGAAACCCAAAAAAAGGCTCAAAATCGATGACAAAAAAGTATCCGTACACCCACCTTTCTTGAAGAAAAACACCGGTTTGGTGAGGTTCTAGTAGTCAAAATATCAATCTAGCCATTATTTCGAGTTATTAAAAGGGTCTAAAAGTATAGTGGCAACAATTTTATATCATCATCCAACGTGAAATGGCCGGTGAAACTAGGCAAACAGCTGCAACCGATAGAGAACTATCTTTTTCATGTGAAGTAAAGGGAACCTAACTTGGGAAGTTGATGAACCCTGTGGCAAATATCATGCTAAGTCTCAGGAACTTACAATTTGTCGAATTAACCAGGGTACAACTAGACTAAACCCTTCAAACAGACATCTTTCGTGGTTACTCAATCGCTATGAGGGGGTGATTGCTCGAAAAGCTATGAAGTCCTCGATACTTAGAGTTCTTAAACACGAAGAAAGAAGTGTCTAGATCACCAATCATATGATTTGGATTACAACTCTTAAGAAGGTTTTTTGTAAATAACAATAACATTGCATAATTGTACGTTGTAAATTTTTCATTTCTAAGGAAAGAATAAGGAAGACTGGGGAGTTGCAAATCGCTGTATTTTGATGCCATTGGCGTGTCGGCACAGTGTTTTATACACTATATACAGACTTCATACAGACAAAATTAAGCAATTGTGGCCAAAAAAACGAACAACAATAGAGACTTGACGTCGAACTCAATCATCAATGCGAGCAACGTTGTTCCAACTATAAAACACAGTAGTTGAGAGTATGTGTTATGGTGTTCGGAGGCCATTAATCGAACTGGAAACATTGAACTAATTATAAACCATCTGTGGGACATGGTCTACTTCACCCATTTTATTCCTTGGACAAGCCAACCTTTGGTAAAAGTTTAAATGTTCTACAATGTTCTCTCTGAGTAAAATAACGATCCTAAGAATAGGTCATGTATTGTCCAAGAGTGACCACTTTATGAGATCATACAACTGTTGACGGTACTCGAAAAGTGTCCGGAATCGATCTCTATACAACATTTGTCGAAAGATGCCTAAATTTACCACCAACGGAACATTATCCTGATCTTAGTAGACATCTTTAGAACTATTATGGAATCGGGTCAAATTTCCAGCATCTTTCGAAAAGAAAACTGGTAGAAATTATTTCTTGGCACTTACAGGCTATTATAGAGGCAAGTGGCATTGATTGCACCATATTGGCACATCATGTACGGATGGCACATCATCAATACTCATCATGTACGGATACTTTTTTGTCATCGATTTTGAGCCTTTTTCTGGGTTTCTATAGAACAAAGTGACCCACAAGTAACTTTCTCGAAATGTTAAGACCTCATTAGATAGAATAGAAGTTTATCTACGAGATGTCGTTTAAATAATTGTCCTAGGTCACGTAGTTGCTGAGATAACTAGGCGTAAAGTTGAAATTGATGACTGTACGGATACTTTCTTGATAGACTGTATATAGTCAACCATTCGAAAAAGACGTTACTGTTCACAAATTGTATCCACGCTGTGAATCAATTATTTTAAACGATTGAACGGTTCTATTGAATATCTGTTATAGAAATGGTATATTGTGGTATACACAAATCATATGAGGGCCCATAGAAACGGAAATGTAAGATTTATTCTTACCAATCTAGTAAGCTTAGATGTGCTGCGGTGAAGGTAATTGCAAGTGAGAATTTCAGATTCCGTGATAAACAAGCTCAGCGAAGGAGAAACAGGATTAATTTGCCCACTGAGGAGTAGTGAATTGGCCTTTTATTCCCCATTGAAACTGGAAAAGAATGACACGTTGGAGGCACTGGTCCTGCTGGGTGCATATGTGAAAACAAACATGGTGTCAGCTCAAGACGATGAACAGCAACTTTCACTGCAACGACGGCATTTGAAATCAACAAGCAACGAACAAACCTACCGCTTTCTGAATGAGCCCTCATTGTTCGAAGACGAGTCTAAGAAAGCTTTCGTCCGCTGGAGCTACCGGATGATCCTGGATGTAGAGCGGTGGATGGCCCGGAAACACGGACGGGTAAACTTCTACCTGTCCCAGGTGCTGACGGGGCACGGCTTTTTCCGCCAGTATCTCGCAGCCAAAAAGTTTACCCAATCCCCGGGCTGTCCGGCCTGCCCTGACGCCGAGGAGTTGCCGGAACACGTGCTGTTCCAGCGCCCCCGTTTCGCGAGCGGCTCCTGTCTGGACATGGGCTGGCAACCGTTACCGCCGACAACATGCACGAACACCTGCTCTATAGCACGGAGGCCTGGGTTCGACTGGAGGAGGCAGCAAGAATCATCTGTTCTGAGCTCCAGCGGCTCTGGACCACCGAGAGGGAAGCCATCGCTGAGCGGCAGAGGGCAGCGGCCACGCGGCGAGCAACGGAACAAGCAGCGGTACGGGCAGCGGCCCAAGATCGAGCGAGAACGAGCAGGTTCGGTCGTGACCCCACGCTACGGGCTAGGATCCAGGCCATGGACCCGGACACGCGGTTGGCCTTCCGGCGTAGAGCAAGGCAGCTTTTGGACAGCACCAGGCTACTCCGACGACGCCAACAGCGGATGCCAACCGGGGTTTACGCCAGCACCATGCAACGCAACCTGGCGCGTCTGCGGTTTCATGACGCGACCCCATAGCACCAGGACGCGGCGCAAGTGGCTCTAGACGACGCCGAGGGAAGCCTGCGAGAGGCAAGACGCCTCCACAGAAATGCACGCCAGCGCCAGGCATCCCGAGCGAGAGAACGATCCCAGCGCGGGAATGCTTAAACAAAAAAAACGGAAACGAGGCACAATAGGGGCTAGATAAGTAGAACTACGGCTCGATAGCCAGACGCCCGTCCCCATGTAGCACTACCGTGTAGGTGTATGCTGTGTGGGGACACCAAAGGGCAAGAGCAGGGACTAGGGCGTTTATTTTGAGAAATCTGTGATACCCCATCTAGTCTAAGAAAGCTATTTATATTTTGTTCATTTTTGTGGTGATCTATGTATAAATTCCTACAACCCACGCTAAAATGTTGCATACCATGCAAATAATCATGCAGGGCCTAGATTTAAAACATTTTCATACACAGTTCAAAACATTTTCAGAGGATCAGTTTATCTCAAACCACTGAAAAGCATTGTTGTTGGCTATTTCGACCAACCTAAAGTTTTTATTATATTCTGCAAGGATTCAAAGGATGATTTGATAAATCACTGGTCATTTACAGGAACTAGTTGCATATCACATTTACATTTAAATTTAAAGGCTACATAGGAACATCTCGATATTGTAAAAGTTTCTATATGAGAGTTTGGCATAAACGTGAGCCAACACTTCTTTTCCAGTTTCAATGGGGAATAAAAGGCCAATTCACTACTCCTCAGTGGGCAAATTAATCCTGTTTCTCCTTCGCTGAGCTTGTTTATCACGGAATCTGAAATTCTCACTTGCAATTACCTTCACCGCAGCACATCTAAGCTTACTAGATTGGTAAGAATAAATCTTACATTTCCGTTTCTATGGGCCCTCATATGATTTGTGTATACCACAATACCATTTCCATAACAGATATTCAATAGAACCGTTCAATCGTTTAAAATAATTGATTCACAGCGTGGATACAATTTGTGAACAGTAACGTCTTTTTCGAATGGTTGACTATATATGTATGTGTACACAATTTGCATCTATGAAACCCAAAACAAACCGGCCTCCAATCTGACAGGGCGATAATGAAGTTTACAAATATCATATTCGAGTTTAAAGAATCATTAATGAAGGTAACAAACGCGATGAAGGATTGCAAGATGTCATATTCCGGTTTCCAGACGCGATAACGGAGTTTACAAAGGCGTTCAACGCGTTTCAACTTATGCTATCCATCGTAAAAGGCTGTAAATCAACTTTTCGTGCATAGGAGATAAGCTAATAAGTTAGGATAGGTTAAGTTTTAAAATATAGAAAAATATTTTTTGAAACACTTTTTTTTACTGTTTCCCACGATAAGGATTTCAATGCCCTGCACATATTAACAATGGTGTTGCTATCTGTATTTAAAAATAAAACAAACAAATTGCGAACCCGTTATGAATATGTAATGAGTAAAGTAAATCAACTAATTATTTATACAAAATAAATCATATCATATACATACTACTACTTCTAGAACAGAAACGTAGATTTAGCTTGTAACGGTTACGGAAGCTCGTAACGGTCGGTCAGAATCAGAATCACTGTTGCTCCACGAAATGGAGCCCGCCTCGAACCAGTAATAACGGTGTCGGAAAATAGGGGAGGGGAAAACGTAGAAATGGATTGCCGCGGCAGCTGTGACGATGGCGGGATGAAAATGAAAGTTCGTGGGCGCCATCGTGACGCATCAAATCTGCTATTTTCGCCAGAACGGCGCCGACATGACCTTCACCACCATCGCCACCAACACCAGCCGTCAGCTATGCATGTTAACCTTTCCTAGGGACAAACTCTCATGTGTGTTTAACACTAGAAACCATTGCTTTGGAAACTTGCCCGAAAGCTTTTAAGGGGTCATTTTGACCCCTATTTTTAAAACGGTATAACTTCACTATTTTCGTAGATTTTTCATATTCGTAAACTGCTACTTTTTAGTGTATTTGTTGACTATCTTTTGGCGTTTTTAATTTTTTGATGTACCACTTCACCATTCCGCTAGCTCGGTGTAAAGCAAAAAAGATCGATGTGAATTGAATTTTAATTCTTTTTCAACTTTTAATTTTTCTTAATGTACCATGTAAATTAAAAAAAAAAGTGTGCGCTACAATGTTTATATATTAGGCCACCTTTGAAAAATAATTTCATATTTTTAAGAAAACAAATAACGTCACAAATTGACTTTCAAAATGTGGATTTTAACATTTTCCATAGGTTGTTTCCGTCTTACGCTTTGTTCCGTTATTCCGTACGCGAGCGTTTCGAAGCGTTACCGGCCTGCTACACGTGCCGCAAACTCCAACCGCAAACTCAAAAACCGTATGAGTTTACGTCAAAATCTTTGCGGTTCGTATAACCGCGTTTTGCGGTACCAATTCTGTGAGCCACGCTACACGAGCCGCAAACTCAAAAACTTTGCGGCGCAAAGAGGTTTCTGTTTTTGATTTTTCAGTTAACTCAAAAATATTCCTTCAAAGCAAACAAGATCTTATTTCAATTCACACAAAAAGTAAAAGATGGATAATCTGTTGATGAGCGAAGTGTGGCTAACTACCCTATCGCGGGTCATCGAGTTGAGTACCCAAAACTTGCAACAACGCAACAGGCAACGCAACAGGCGTATTGTGCGTAGGCAAGAAGATGGCAACCGTTTGCTGGACAATACTGTAGCAGAGCAAGCAAATTAAACTATAATTAACTTTCTTCGCATAATGAAGGAAGATTTTGATGTTCTCAAGTTACATAAAAAGTGGTAGGATAAAATATTTTAATCTTTATCATTAAACTTTTTGAAACTTTTGGATAAAATCAGTTGGTGGGCCGGACTTTGCCGACCCCTGATCTATAGTGAATTTATAATTGATATTCTAGCTATAAAATGACAAAATATTACTGTAGCTGCAAAATAAACACGTAAATTTATCACCATATGTTCGTTTATTTTGTTTTTGAGATTTGTTATGTTTACATTTATTTCTTCTTCGTCTTCTTCTTCTGGCGCATTTGAGTTTGCGGTTAGCTGCCAAAAACTTCCCGGGTGCAGTTTTCAGCTCACGGAGCTGAAAAGTTTCTGACGTAAACTTTTCGGCTGTTCCCCTCTTTGCGCCGCAAAGTTTTTGAGTTTGCGGGTCGTGTAGCGTGGCTCTTATGCTCGATGCGTTACTATGGGAATTAGCGTTATTTTTTACCTTTGAGGCCAATTTATGGCGTCATTTGTAATGGCAAAAATGTGATTTTATTTTTGAAATGTTGCTCAGCGTACTATCTTTCTAGGTGCACACTTTTTTTGTATATCTTCATAAGCGATTTTGAACTAAAAAACTCCATTTCGACCATTTATGCTATACACCGAGCTAACGGAATGATGAAGAAATGCATCAAAAAACCAAAAACGTCAAAATATAGAAAACAAATATACTAAAAAGTAGCAGTTTGCGGATATGAAAAATCTTCAAAAATAGTGTAGTTAAAGCGATTTAAAAATAGGGGTCAAAATGACCCCTAAAAAGCATTCTAGATATAGTTATTATTGTCAAGTTAGGGAGGTACGCGACAGCCGAGCGGTAGCGTTGATTAGAAAATCGGCCCATAAGCGCCGAGGCTCACCACCTCGACGGCGTGGGTTCGAATCCCAACCAAGAGCGGACCCTCCCCTGTACGAGAGGACTGACTATCCACGTACACCTTTGGGTAAAAAGTCTCGTAAGCCCTTAACAGGCAGGCATGACCAACAAGGTCGTTACGCCAAGAAGAAGTATAGTCAAGTTGGTTCTCGGAACTGGTCGAACAGAAAAATCTGAAATTTTTGTTTTAGATGTAGCTTTAGATTTTAAGAAAAGCCTTAGTTTTTTGTAAAAATATTCAGCCGTTTTTGAGATATTAAAATCGAAAACTGCGTTGGGGTCAAATTGACCCCAGTTTGGATTCTAGTGTTAATTCATGTTTTGTTTGTAAATATACAATTTGTTAATATTAGGATTAGGAATCTTATTAATTTCAATGTTACAAGAAATTCCACAGCTTAAAATATCTCGGTTGACAGAAATTTAAATTTTTGCTGCTATCATGTAGTTCCATCAAGAGTCCCAGCAATCTGCCATGGAAAAAATTGCTGTAACTACACGACAGGAAAATTATAATGAAATGTAAAACGGTGGATCGCCTTGGTAGAGAAGACAAGCGCAAAACAGAGGCTCGCATGGACGCTAAGATCATCCGTGAGGTCAAGAAAAATTTCAGCCATCAATTTTTGAAACAACTATCCGTCACCGGGTTGTTGCATAAGGGTTGCAGATCAGATTGGGCTATGAGGCGCCCTTATATCAGCAAGGCCAATAAGGACGACCCAACGAGAAATTTTGGTGTTATTCAAGTGTAAAAGAATTTTCTTCAAAACTTCCCGCTCTTCTTTTCAGAACTCATAAACAATTCTGTTTACACCTAGACTGCATAAGAAATCTGCTGCAAAAGAAGTGTAAAAAGAATTCTGAAAATAAGAGCGGGCAGTGCTGAAGAGAACTCTTTTACACCTGAATAACACCAAAATTTCTCGTTGTGAAGTTCGCTCTGAAGCATGATGCCTAGCCTATAAAGCACTGGAAAATGATTCTGAGGTCTGACGAATAAAAAATTGAACTTTTTCATTGAAAACATTGAGCGCCTGGCTCGAAAACAAGACTTTTTTCATTCGTGTCCCATTATTTCCACAATTGGAGTTTTTTGTTGCTTTTTTCTCATATTTGCATAGAGCAAAGTTTAGAGAAGTCCCCTGTGAAGTTTCGTGTCGCTAGCTGCTTCGAAGAAGAAGATAACTTAACTCAAAGTGAAAAGATTGTTCGATTTTCAAGTGTCCGACTTTGAATGCCTGGTACTGTATTTGTTAGTGGTGTTTGCTTAGGATGGTGCAGAACTACTCTCTTATTTTACACCTTTTTTCAGAAATAAATACCGTTTCTGTCATCGCTTAATCTGTAACTATCTACATTTGTTGTTATTAAAATGTATTTCCAACATTACTGAGAGTTTTATTACAGAATAAAATTACAAAGGCGCCAAAGTATTGCTTTCCTACCCGACCGGATACGACGTTAGGACATATACCGAACGACTGTAACTACAAACAGTAGCATGCCCAGGACGGGTCCCGATACGGATCCGACAGGCCTCGAACCGGCTCCCGACGGTCCAGAGCCCGTTCCACCCGGCGTTGGTACCTCATCCGGCTCGCTTGGAATGACATTCTCCTGCGTGAGTTCATCCTGAGCCACAACGATCGCATTGCTGATCGTCTTCAGTAGCGGATATTTACCACTGACCGGGGGTGGAATGGCCAGTTTCACCTTCTCCCGGTCGCCGTAGTCGACGTACGTGTCGGTCTCCGGTGCGCACAGTCCGTTGAAGTCGTCCGTATCGATCGACCACACCATCAACCCGGCCAACTTCTGTCGCACGGCGTAGCGCACCTTGTTCGCAATCGAACGCGTGTTATCGTACACGATCACCTGCGACATGGAGTCATTGGACTTGGTAGCCACCATCTCGGACGAGGCTGTGTCCCACGAGAGCATCCAGTCGGTCGGATTGCGCTTCAGCTCCTCACACACCTCGTTGTAGCCGATGAAACCGTTCTCCTTGGTGGCCGGACCGGGGAAGCCGATCTCGTTCGCCACATCACCGAGGCGCGCTTTGGCAACCGCACTGACGAACGTCCGGCCATAGAAGGGTAACCCCAGCACGAGCTTACTGGCCGGGGCTCCCAGCTCAAGCAGGTGCTCGACCGAGTACTCTACATTCAGCAGGTCGCGGCTGGTCAGGGGCGCGTTCGGACCAATGCGTCCGTTCCAGCTGCCGTTGTAGTCGTAGCTCATGATGTGCAGGAAGTCCAGGTACTTCGAGAGCGTCTTCACGTCGTACGCCGAATCGATCGTGTCCTTGCCGGCGCCAATCGCGGACGTCAGCAACAGATTGTTCTTTCGGAACACTTGGCTCAGTTCGCGCACCAGCGCCACAAAGTTTTCCCTGTCGACAGGTTTGCCACCGCGCTGTGTTGGATACTCCCAGTCCAGGTCCAGTCCATCGAAGCCGTATTGTCTGTAGTGAAGGGACAAATAAATAGGTACATAATTGTGATCATAATTGAGATTTACAAAAAATTCTTTAGTTTACTAATTAGATTACATTTCGTTTACGTTTACTCTGTCAAAACGTTTAATCGAATCTAAAATCCTATCTAAGATAGTTTTTCTAAACTCAACATACATATATTATACTTGTTAATAGATGGTCTTTTCAAGCGGATATTTCAAAGTGTAATCTACAAATCGAAATAATGCAGATAAATAAATAGTAAGTAAGATTGAGCGATCTGTGATTGTTTTAACGATAGGAAGGATACTTTCAGCATGCTTGTACAATTAATGAAAAATAGATATATAAATAGATAACAGGAGAAATATAAAATTTGCGTTCAATGAAAATTGAGGCTTACAAAAAACCGTTGTTGAAATGAAATAAATCCAATTCCATTCAATTCGGGCTTAGTGAAACATGGTATGGAAACGAGCATGTGCCCCTTAAGAAGTTAGTAATATACTGGAATTGAAGCGATTAGGCAAAGTTCTCACCTATGAGAGATTAGGGATTCACAATGAAGAGGATCAAGTGTATTTTATTTGGGAAGTACAATATGAATCTAGAAGTTCAGTCGTTTGTGCGGTGTTTAGAGGAAAATTTGCTTGTAGGAACACCTGAAAATCTATTGAGCGACAAACGGATGTAAACATACTTGATAAACGCTAAGGCATTGGTGACGAACGTCTGGCGTCGCTCGGGGTCTGCTGCCATGTTGGAGTACTTCTCCGAGCCCTCGTTCCAACCTCCGATCGCTAACAGCACCTTAAGATGAGGGTTAGCTGCCCGCATACCTACCAACCTCTCGTAGCCTCCCTTGCCATAGTTATCTTTGAGATCCTGCCATGCATCTGAAAAAGGAAGATGGTCAATGTGTTTACATCAATCAAGTAAGACTCAAAGTGATCTGGAACCCGTGTTTGGGAAATTCGAATACTAACTTACCCAGTGATTTGATGGCATTTCTCTGCTCGTCCAAGCCGGCGAAGGCGTAGATGGCGTGTGTGCAGAGCGTCGGGTCGAACGCGTCCAGGCTGTAGGACGCTGTGCCGGTACGGTAGACGGCCCAGGTAGAGATGTAGCACGTTACAACTCGATCGTGGTCGGTTACTAGGTAGGGAAGATAGGTGGAAAACCGTGCGTAAAACGTCAGGCATGTAATAGGAAATGTTTACCGTCGCCCTGCCCATACTTTTAGGACCACACCCGGAACGACCTGATAGCAGAAGCAGAGTGTTTTACATTTTTACCGAAACTTTCCTTCCTCCCACGCGTTCAGTGCAAGGTACAGTACCCGGTACCGGGTACAGTGAACACCGAAAACCACTCGCCTATGGGTCACGCCTCGCTGAGTGAAATTTCTTCCTTTCAACTGCTGGAGAAGTATGGTTCGGGTAGGAAAATGCTTCGGACACTCTACGGTATCGATGACGCATTGCCAGCTTCAACAGCCGATTGATTAACCGACAGAAATGTATGTAATGCCAAAGGTCCATCATCCGATAAGTTCGCTTCCACGGAAGGCGTCACTCGAACTCACTTTACGTTAGAAAGCTTCATGATAAGCCGACATTTCTGACATGTCTCTCGATTGCGATGGTGGGTTTATCAACGCAGGTTATTGTTTGATGAGCTATGGTCTTCATCCATGGAAAGGCAACTGACCTCGATGAATTGCATCCATTTCCATGCAATACAAAGCATAGTTCAATTTGCGATCACCGCAAATTGAACTGTTTTCAGTCTTCTGGAACGAAGGATTCGTAGTGAAGCTAAAAGAATTGCGTACAAAAAGTGAATTGTTTTCAGTCTTCTGGAACGAAGGATTCGTCATGAAGCTAAAAGAATTGCGTACAAAAAGTGAATTGTTTTCAACCGGAGCATTAGAATTATTGAAAAAATAAGTTGCGATCTGGGATTTGATTTTATTGTTATTTGAATGTGAAAAACCTCAAATTTGTGGTGTAATTACCGAATAGTATAAGAGTAAATACTCAATTATAGCAGTAAAATATATTTTACAGAACATTTGACAAGAATAGTCTTAAAAAAGGGAATATTAAAACGTCGGTGAATATGCTCTCCTATTTTCCACAGCCATAAATATCAAGAGAATAAAAATGTAGGTATTCAGCTTTTCAGTTGAATTGTGGATGATAGACGCAGTCAATTTATAAAGTTCAATAAAGTCTTAAAAAAGGTATCTAACCTCCATTTTTGAGAGAATATTTTAAACATATATAACACATGACGAATAATAAATAACCGAAAAAACTAAATACAATTGACGATTCGATTGAAGTGAGTTCAACCGTATGAAGCGGATCGATTGTTATCATAATGAAGTTAGGAAAACATAAACTCCTAACTGGAACACATAACCACAATCATTCATACGTTATGTTCCGTTTTGTAAACTTCGTTTCTTGGAATGGGGTGGCAAAGACACACATTTGGTACGTCCCAAACATGGACCAATAATGGATGAATTGTTCTCCACTCACCCATCGGCGGTATCCTACCACCAAAGTAATGTAATTAGGCTGCAACTGTACGGGTAAAAGCAAATTGTTTAATGTGTCAACAGACTTGTCGCTATCGGGAAACGTGAGTGTATCGTACAAAAAGTAAATAGGATTCCTGGTATGTTAAGATGACTTATTTTTACAGGTGTTTAGTCCCGACACTAGAAGACGTCACGAACAGAAACGACATTTTTTGTGCGCGAAAGGAAAGCAAGCTGCTGTCGCACACAAACAATTTGATTAGTTCTGTTAAGTTTTCGTGTAAATACAGCACTGTCTCGAAGCATCCATCTTGCCGCTGGAAAGGGCATGAAATGCCGCCAGCACCAGAAGCACAGAAAAAGCGGTCCCTCTCAAGAAACTGAATTTAACAATTCACACATTGTGCTTCGACTTCACAAACACGTGTTCCAAATTTTGCAGCATGAAAATGTGTTCCTATTACAGCAAGAGAGATACAGTTCGGTTCCATTGACCCATTCAACTCCTTCGCCAGCCAGTTCTCATCTGCTTCATCTTGGTTGTTGTCGACAACTCGAAGTAATTGCTCGTTGGTAAAAGGTTAATCCGCTTCATGGGGCACGCGTATCTCGAGTAGCCAGCTTTCGCTTCATTGTCAGCTGTACTTTACTTGAAACTGAAGCATTAGAGTAGTATATCAAGTGAGTCATAAGTGAGAGGAACAGAATGCGACCTTTAGATAATTTCTAGAAACAACCCAGCTGCTTGCTTTCATATAACGGAACAATAACACTAGATTTGTTGCCTAGACTGAGACTCATTATTACATTATTACCTCTCAAAGACACCTTCCACAAAACTAGTTTTAGAAAATAAAACATGAATATTCAAACCAGTCGGTTTGCTCTACGCATATTGAAATGCGATTAAGCGTATAACGGCGGTTTAATACAAGAAAGTCGAAAGCCAACTTAAATTCGAAAACAAAATAAAAAATGGAATAAAATGCCTAATTTTAAATTTGGTTTTGCTAACAAAATTCTTTCATAATTTTAATTTTTTTACAATCAACCAGTTACCCAAATACATTTTGGTTGATAACTTTTATATTGTTTATGTTTCATTGCTACCGGCAATATTTAAGTCCTTGTTATTGTCAATGTTCAAAATCGTTACATGATGTGTAGTGCGTTTATGGAATTTAAAAAAAAAATGTTTTATTTGCTCCACACTTTTCCGATGAATCATATAATCTCCAAACCCGTCTGCTAGCGTTCCAGCAGAACACAATTGGACCTCTCCATTCACGCCAAAGCAGGAAGTCTGGCTATACGTACGTAAGTTCGTTATACGATCTTTTCTACTTCTTCCATTCCAAGGCCAAAAGCACGCATTCGCGTGGACGATTGGTCGCTAAAACGTCTTACAGTAAACGGGCAGGTCCAAAACCCGTTCCCTAGATTGAGGATCTAGACTTTCTTGGAAGGGAGATAAAAAGTAAACACCGAAACAGAATGACTCAAGCGTAGCGTATTTTTTACAAATTCTGATTCCATTGATGCAACGAACGGACCAGTTCATTTACTCGTGAGATCGAGACCGAGCCCCAAATGGTATTTGCGGTCAAGAAACCATTCTCCGGGGCTGTAACATGGATTACTTACCTATAGCGCCGCTCCCAACACCGAGATGCAGTAACAGCGAAACCGCCAGTGGCCATCCGAATGTAGGAAATTTTTTCGCTACCGACATTATATTATTTGTTTATCGTAGGTTTACTTTCTTATTTTTGTTCGTACGTTAGAAATTGTTTAGAGTAGCTCCCCCTACCGCGCCTATCGGTAATGTCTTTGGCGGTCGATGCTGATGAGTATCCGGACCTGTTTTGGAAAACAGAACACTATCACTGATAACGATACCGTTTCGCGTCGTGGCAACTGCCAGTCCCGGCAGCTATCTTGCACCGTGCACAATTCACAACGGTATAGATTGGTAAAACACTCCCCGAACGTCGGTAAATGTCATACAGAATGACCGCGGACTCGCGATGGATAGTGAAGGGAAACACTGAACCGCCACGACATCAACGCGCATCAAGCAACGAACCCGAAAGAAACTTTGGCCAAAGCAAACTTCACGCGCGCTCGCACATACACATCCCACACACACATACACAACTTTGGTCGAAGCACAACGAGGGCAACAAACGTGAACCAGGTAGTCGCCGGACGGGCTACATCAATTACTAACTGACTATGCGCGTGTTGGACTTTCCACGTCCGCTACCTTTCAAGCCACGGGCGCAACTGAATTTCACTTGCATCTTTTAACCATCGCGGGGCGCCAAGCTCGCGATCGAGTTGGTCTTCAGCCGTGGTTCTTTGTTTGTTCCTCGCCTTGCGCTGCACGTTGAGACATTTCAAAGAAACAGAGAGCGAAAAAGCTCGCGAGCAAATGGAACGAAATACTCGCGCTTTAATTCCGGCTGATTCTCTCTACAGGTACAGTTAACCCTCGAATGTAAAAATGACGGGAAATATTTTTTCAATTTTCAACAAAAATAAATAAATTTTTTGATATACTGTACTTGCAAGAAAAAAACTTTGGGATTTTTAAAATAATCTAGGTTTATAAGATTTTTTTTGGTTTCTTGCTACTGGATCGTGAAAACCAAATAAAGTTTTGCGAATGATTAGAAAATGAGGATTATTGTCAGTTTTTTAAAATAATATCCTACCGCGGTATCACCCGGAATGAAATACAAAGTTTAATTTTGTATTAAGTATCATTAGTTGCATAGGAAATTTTGCAACGTTTTGAAAAGAATTTTGAAATCAGATTAAAATCTATTGATTAGTATGGTCAGTATCAGTCAGGTTTACCTTTATGTTTGTTTTGAAATCCGTAATTTTTAAATCCTATTAAAACTGGATTTTAATTTCTACTTGCATGAACTTTTTCGCATGGGTTTTTCAGAATGATAATTTTGCTAAATGCACGTGCCAAAAATTTTGGAACATGTGGAATTACGTTGGGAGAATTGTTACGATTTCCACATTACTTTTTGATTTCCGTGGCCTTTTGCACTAGTTTAATCTCTACCTCCATTTACGAAATTTGGATGTAAATTTTTTTGAAAATCTTAGGTCTATTGTGTCATTCATTAATATTTTGCTGTGCCATCTTTAATGTTAACCCATTTGGGCTTGCTTTCGGGTATACATTGGTAGGAATTTGCCAATTAATTTGAGTTTTTTTAATTGTGTGAGTTGCGAAGGTCTATGAAAAAGAGACACCCACATTTCGGATGATGCAACGAATAATGGAAATAGTCGAAATGGTAAAGATTCACGTTACAACGTTTATTCAACTAACAAGTGCGTTTGTCTTCCCAGTGCCGCAGTATTAAGGATTTTGGAATAAACAACAATGCTATCGACGGATCGGTTAGCATAAAAATTAATATATAAACTCTAAAATACTTGAGTGTTTTATTTAAAAAAAAGAGTTTTTGCTCTGGGCGACTGTTGCAGAAGTTGACTATGCCGGTAAAAGGTAAAGTTATTGAATATTTGCAGCGTTCAAAAATACTCCATGAAGCAAGGTAGTTTTCTACGAAGGCTCGAATCACTGTGGCATAGATATGTTTAGACTCCCGAGAGTTTGTGATGTCTACTTAAAATTGCTTTTATCTACTGTATCTAGGACCCTTCGTTTTGATTCCATTGTTCCGTACCCTGTGTTTGCTTAAAGCCTGTTCATTTCTGCTATCAACTATGCATACTGGTTTCCCTCATCTCCTAACTTGGTCACCGACTAAAGTACTCGTTCGTCTAATTCTACCTCCTGCTGGGGTTACTAATATCTTACACCGTTCGAACACTTATCTTAGACAAACGGTTTACCATACTACGACATCATCACAATAGCTGATGATTGTGGTAAGGATATGCTTGGGTAAGAAAGGAGAAAAAATGTGCCAGGAAGGTCACACATTTCTACACAAACATGAAACAGTCTCATTGTTTGATTCACTGCTGTCTTCTATATGTTGTGGTCTAACCGCTGCTCTTAGCCTAAGATCCATTCTACCCTAACACCCTTTCTGTGAAGTGCCGAAAAACTCGATAAAATATATAAGTGTCAAAATTCGTACAGGAGCTTTGCAGGATGCAAGACTCTAAGTTCTAATTACAAAAGCTCATCCGAAAGTAGGACAGATGTAAAAGGTACAATAGTACAGATTTTTGTTTTTGCTTTAAACATTGCCAAATGTAAGGTGTTAAAATAGTGTTAAAAGACGATAGATGGAAATTCGAAGAAGGAATGCGTTCTTGTGATACACGAGCCTGGATTCCCGATTCGATCGCTTAGATTGTGTTGCGTTGCCCAAGGTAAAAGTTAAGTTTGTAATGTTATCTCTCGCTACAGTCCATTTAGTAAATAGGTCACCGTTGGTAGGTGCCAGTGATGTCCGTGCAAAAGATGTTACTCTATAGAGGTTCGAGAATTTCATAAATAAGTGTTGGACAAGTTTATCACTCGAGGATATTCAGTTGGATGTTTCACCAGTTCTCCTCCCTTTCGCTCCCACTTCCTGGTGCTGGTGGTGGTGAGACTAAAATTTTAAACGTCCATCAGTGGTCGCTAGAGAGGCATGCCGTGTCATTGGTACGGGTGATGGGGGTCCGGATGAGTTGCGGCTGTCTGATTGTACCAGCCCAGGCAGCCCGGACGCTGTGAGGCGGGTTTTCGAGTCGTTCTCCTGGAACCGTTCCATAATCTTCGCTACTATCATCGAGGGTGGAATGTGTGGATTACCTGCGGGGAACGGCGGAAAGGGAAGAGGGTAAGTTAATTTCGAAACCCATCAATAACTCAATCAATCATTCTTTTGCACTTCTTAAAGCAAAATCCGTTCAACACAACACGGTCAATACTCAAAACATTTATTTCAAAATTACTACAGGAATGTTAGTTACATGCATGAAACATGTTCCAAAAATTGCATAAGTTTTGTTAAAACGGGGTACATAAACATTGAATATGAGCATATTTAAAACCAATTATGCAAGCACAAAGCAAGCAAAGAGATTAAGGAATATATTTCTTATAAGTCTAGCGCTAAAATGTACAAAACTACAGAATAGAAAAATACAGTCGAACGTCAATTATCCGGAGTCGGATCGATCGGTGTGCGGATTATCCGTGAGTTCAAAACTGACAATTTCATTTACAGTTTTAAACTTTTTTATTTAATTTAAAAAAATTTAATTACTAACTTATTTTACACTATAAACGCATATGTGACATACATTTACATGAAAGGCTGATTATCCGCGGAATTTGTTTATCCGGGGACAGCCCGGTTCCAAACACCTCGGACAATCGACGTTCTACTGTATTCAAAAATCTACCAAGTCTACAGATTTCCTATAAAGATAAGAAAACAAAAACGCAACAATGCTACACAAAATTGAATTGTTAAATAAGCAACGGATTTCGTGATGCAAAATATAAAAGATGTTTATAAATAATTAACTTCTATAATTTTAACGACATTACAGCAAATATACACTATAAATAATGGTAAGAAATGCAACTGGTTAAAAATGATGTCAAACTTGAATCGAAAAAGTATAGAACAAACAAGCCCGAATGAGATAAGAGAGGCTACTGCTTACACTTTCGATTTCTTCCTTCTTGTTGCTAGCTGGAAATTGTTCCTTCTATCGTACTACCACCCACCACCTTCTGCCTGCGTGAACAATTGTTAATGAGGTGATCAATGTCGTGTACGATACATTACTGGTGCCGCTAATAGACTAGACCGGTTTGGTTAGTGGAAAAATACGGTGCACAGTAGGGTAGTGAAAAGTGTCGTCCTGCACGACGGTGGTGACGAGAACGACAAACGTATACACATATAGAATAGCATAAGAAACCGATGACCCGAACTACCCTCGTACCCGAGGCTCCAGGGTATGATGAAGAGATGACAGATTAGCCTTCTCGCCGACCATCCGTGACCCAAGGATTGTACATGATTTTTGTTTTTTACATAGGTCTAGACTGAAACCGCTGAAGAATGTGCAGTTTTTCGTAATCGGCTAGAGTTTTGCACGATCGATGAATGTGAGATCGACGGCGCACGAAGACGGCGACGGTAGGGAAAGAATTGAAACGAGGAAAGTATGATTATGGTTCGAATTAATGTACGATCTTAGGGCGATTAGTCCGTCACCAGTGAGAGGTGTGATTCAATGACCCTTGGGAATATTTTTGCCTATTTATCCAAAGAAATTTCACTTACCTACGAGCCCTCGGTACCCGAGGACACTATTTTCGTGGATATGCATTGAGAGTTGCTGCTGGCGGAGGAAGGCTTCCGTATCTACACCTCGCACTTGAGATGGTTTCAAAAACCTACGATTAAAGAGAAGAATATTAAAGTAAAGAAATAATTTATCTTCATTGTTTTATTAGTTATGTTTTCTTGTAGTTCCTTATCCTACCTTTTGGGTATTTTAGCCAACACGTCCGTGCTATGTGGGGCCGGCCCAAAGCCCAAATTGAGCAGTATCTTCTCCGGGTCTGGTTTACGTGCGTTCAGCAAGCTCTCCACACTTGAGCATCGGCTAGAGTCGGATTGTAGGGAGCTATCCTTGACCAGCATAGTGCTGCGCCGTCGGCTGTGGCTTGACTGGTCCACCATAGAGTGCTGCTGCAGTAGCTGACCACCGGGTGTCGAATGCTGTCCCAGATGCTCCTGGTGTATGCTTAACTTGCTGGATGTACGCGGAATCGGACTTACCGGGACGGAACGTGTTAGATTACCCGCGCTACCGTGTTCATTGATGCTCGAGCTCGTATTGAGTGAGGACGGGTTGGGGCAACTGTTATTCCCCTCACTGATGGCGAACGAGTCATCGTCGTCGTTCATCTCGCTGAAGCTTCGGCCGATCTCCATCAAGTTGTAACGCCGGGCCGTAGCACGGGGATTCTCGCTTGAGCTACGTCCAATCCGTCCAATTCCAATACGGTGTGTTTTCGGTTTCGGTGGGTTCAGATACGCATCGTACCCGTACCCGTGACTATGACTACTCGTTATCGACGCAACCGTTGTATCGAGCATGTTTTCCTTCTCCTCATCCTCTTCGCTGATCATACCCGGTATGAACTCTTCCGACTTTGGAAAGGATTCGTCAAAGGAAAACTCGTAGGCGTCGGGTGGGTCCACATCGATGACGCTTACCTCGAGCTGTTCCGGGTGCTCCGGGGAGGACCTCGACCGTTCATCTACACACGAGTCGACAAGGGTAATACCTTCCGTCTCTTCATCAACATTTGCTGTATTGTAATCCTGCACACTGCCCTCCACATGTGGCGTATTTGATTGTGCTTCGGTGTGTTTCGGCTCACGCGAACCACCCAAAGTCACTCCACCGAGCATGTTGCGAATGTCGAGTTTCTTCGCTTTAATTAAGCTGTACTTGGCTTTGTTCATGCCGAGCTTATCGTAGAACTCATTTATCTTACTTTTACCCACCACAAACGGTGATGGAGAAGGAATGTTCGGTGTCCCTACACCATCCTGGGCCACACCCCGCCTACCGGCGACCTCCTCCGTCTCCATACTGCTGGAAGATCCGATCGACGGGGCGTTCTCCGCCGAAGCAGTTGGGCTGTGGTCGAGATTTGAGCCGGATCGGCTGAATTTACCTAGAATCGACTTTTTCGAGAGAAAGTTTCGCAGCGATAGTCCAGCAGAACTATCAGCGGTCGGTTTCGGGCCGTCATCCAGCCTAGCTACTTTCGGTGTGCTGGAATCCGTTGATGCAGCAGCAACGGTGGCATTCGCTTCGAGGTCTTCCGGTGGACCATCCATAAGTACAAGCGCCTCGGATCCACTCGCTCTTATACCATCCTCTTCCTTCTCATCCTCGTGTTCTACATGATGGTCCTCGTGATCACTTTCCACATTCTGGGTCCATTTCTGCATATCTCCGTGCGCTTCTCTTTGCGATCGTTGGTCATTGTTTTCTGCATCCTCCTTTGTTTCGCACACATTCTTGTCCCCACCAATAACATCCACTAGCTGATCAGATACGGACACGGTACCATCCGTGTCATCCTGCATCCGAAGTGCATCGATCGAAAGGGCCGCGTTCGGATCTGCGCTGGCTGGCCCGGCACTGTTTGGCATCTGTATCGAATCGACCCATTTCTGGACCGACGCGGGACTTTTCTTTCGCATCTCATCGACGATATCGTTCAGCCAGTAGCGCACCCGGGAGCGGACTGTGGAGAGCAACGAAAGGAGAGCGGTGTTAGTGAATAAATTCGATGTACATTATTGGTCCTAATAACATCGATAGGATTAACATTTACAATCGTGGACCTAGGTCTAGATAGCTGGAGGATGAAAAGTGTACAAAACGATATGATTTAATTTGCTTGTGTGAAGCTCGTACTTGGAGTTTTTTCTTAATACAACACACAAAACCTATCGGTTGGGTTACAACTTATACGATTTTCATACAGTATCTAAAAGTTGCACACACAACACAACAAGAAGTTTGTTTGTTTCATTTTCATGCACTAAAACATCTTTCTACAAGTGCAAATGGGAGGTCAAAATATCCGAGGTGACCCTCGGAGAAGATGAATGATAGAATACCGTGCTAAAGCGAAGTCAAGTTCTTACAAGTCAAGTAAGCTACACCGGGATTTAACTTTTTTTGTAACCTTGTTTTCGAAAAATTGGTTCCATTTGCATGGCGATTCGGGGCGCTAATGAGAGAGGAGCCACGTTGATTAGCGACAGAACGTGGTTTCGTCGAGTCACATCATGAAATGGACCATTTGCGGAACACTATTTCTTTATCTTTCAGCAAAAAAACGTATATTTTAAAATTTAATGAACTTTGAGAGTGGGAAAACCCCAGCACGACCGAATCAACGAAAATTAACCTCGAGGGTGAAAATGAATTAATATAGAATTACAAGTAGTTGCTTGTGGAAATTTCTTTACTTGAACTGTATGTGCAAAATTACATTAAATCAAACAAACACTTCCAACATCGTTAAGCAAACTCACTTATTCGCCTCGATCGCAACCGATGTAATTGTGACTGGTGTTGCCCCTCCTTGCCTGCGGCTTCGTCCAAAAATCGAAGCAGATGTTCGATTTCCATTCTTTCCAAAAATACCACCTCAAACATGTTTCTCAAATCCGTTCAAACCAAACACAGAATGAATCGGAAGGAAAAATCAATCTACTTTGTGCTTTTTTTAATATATGGGGTTTTCCTTGCCGTAAAATGTACGGGTACTGTGTACTGGACCAACGCTACAATCACACTGGTTCGGATCGCACAGTCTCGATTGGCTTGAAGTGAGCCGGAACCACCGGAATAGTACCCGCCCCTTGCCCCTTACAGCACACCTGAGATCACGCACAACACACTTGCGTGTTTTTTCGCGCAGAACGAACGGCGGCAAAAGACACCGTGTTGTGTGCGCGAGCAAACAGCAACGTGTTTGCCAATGGCTCCTCCGGTCGCAGGGGGACCCGCCGTTCACGTCTAACTCCATTCATCTGCTACACACCATCCATAAGGACCAGCCCTATCGCGATAAGTAGTGGCGAAAAGCGAAATCTCTATGGTGGCCAGCACGAGCAGATGTCCCAGTTAAAGTACCCTGTGCGTGTGTGTTTTGTCCTTTGCCGTACCGACAAATGTCACCCAGCTTGCACGGAGCAAACGGAACGGGGTATATCGACGCAAAATGCAAAACTGTAGCAGCAAAGCTCGTGACGGGAGCCTTGGATAACTTTACGGTTCGACTATTTGGGCCTATTTGGTGGAAAAGTAAAACAGTTAGCATTTTTATCATCAACATCTTCAGCGTTATCATCCGAATGTATGCAGAACAAAATGTATGTAAGAAATTTTTAATTTTATTCTTGTTTCCGTCCACTAACGAGAACCAAAAGGTTTGCAAAAGGTTAAATCAAAACTATTGTTGTAACTGGAGAATTCAAAATTTCTAAACGAACGAGCAATTTAATTATTTGACATAAAAGTAACGATGAGAGCGAGGGCCTTGATTACAAAAAGCAGAGAAAAGGATGTAAAACATCTTTTCCAACGCTTATAAAACCTGTTGTAATATCCGTGTTTGTTTGAAAAATCCTCGAATGGTGTTTCGTTGGTGGTAACATGGTTTATGTTATGTTACCAACTCGAAAATGCTGTAATATGATTAGACATTTATACTTTTTTTTAATACTTTATATTGATGTCAGTCCATCTGCTTTTCTACGACCTGATGTCCTTTGCAGTGATCACCATAAATAAAGCTCCATGAACACGATCGTAGGTCGTGCTCCTTGAAGAATGTGAGCAAAGTCATTACGAAACGTAAATACGGTGAACAAAAAACAACAACAACAAATGCAATGAAAGTGTAACAAAATCTTTTCCACATGGTTTGCATACTTCTTCACGGTTGCACACACACGTAGAGAGAAATTCCATAGGATTGTAATGATGTTCCTATTGATCGAACCATATTCGAGGTGTTGGAGTCGGATGCTGCGCCAGGGTATGGGCGGATTATGGTGTAGACAACAAACAACGGAGCTGATAATGTCAAAAGCGCACAGAAACACGAGCCGGCAATGTGCAATGAATGATCGTGGCCCCGGGTGAGTAAGCGCATCCCTCCGACCAGGGTTAACCAAGAAGTGGGGAGAACTGTTTTTGTTATTGTAGCACTACGGGGTTCTATTTGCTTTGTGTTTCTGTTCACTTTTTGTCATCTACAGTTCCTCTGTTCATTATCACCCAGTTTACACCACTGCCAATTGCTGGTGGCAGTTTTTGACCAGCATGCGCCAAGGGGAAAAATGTAAGGTAAACGCAAAAATAACACCCCAAATATTTCACCCAAGCCCGAGGAGCTTTCCTTTATAACTGGTAGAAATAAAAGAAGATAGATACTGGAAAATTAACATGCAATCGATTTTTGTGCACGTCGCAGGATCGGCAAAGCAGTTTGGGTTTGTAAGGACTTTAAGAACACTACAACGTGAATGTCTTGTAAGCGATAGAGACAATACATTGAATATACATTTTTGTCCGGAAGCCGATAAGTGCAAAACAATATAAACAGATCAGTAAAAAACAGGAAACTCACATCCAATCAAACGATTTTAATTAATTTGAAGAAATGTGCGCAGACAAAAAAGGCAATAAACGTGAAAGTGGAAGCTGCAGAAAGAGGTACTGTGAAAGGCGTAAAATAGACACCTCATTCAAGGGCAAAGGCAGCAAAACAAACCGTTAGCAGTTCCACGGGTTGACTGTGTTTCCGTTGTGCTACCTCCAGCATCTTCTTCCGTTGTTAATAACACATCTTTTTCATTGAAGTGTTTCAATGATTCCGGAACGACGGAATCGTCCTCTGGTAAGAGTTGATCACACTCTGCACTGTTCTGCAGATCCGGTTGCGTGCCGATGTTTTGAAGGCGTAATTGACGCCGTTGCTCGTGTTGTTGCTGATCGTAACGGTCCATAGCTGTTCTGGCGGAACCGAGGTTACGAAAAAGCGGAATGAAAAATGGTTTGTATGACGGTTAGCTTTATCTAGGCTTTCTCAGCGATAATGCTTCATTTGGCATGCCCATCCGCAATATTCCATTCCAATTTCCATGAATGTGAACAGATTCAGCTGAAATATGATCGAGTTATTGAAAAAAAACCTCCGCAATCAGAGTGGATAATGTACGAATAACATTTTCTACCAAGACGATGTGGCGGAAATTCGCGCAAGCAATCGTTGGATGACCTCCAAACCGTTTTCCAACAAAGTACAGCTTCCACTCGATACGGTCAGATGTCGAGTTAAGCGTAAAGGCACAAATACGCGATGCCGTTTGGAACGTTGGATGCTGTTGAGCTGGAAGTTTGATGTTAATGAACAAATACGAACGGGAATGGTGGGGCGCTAGACATGACAACAGCATCTACGAAATCCTTGAACTGCTGGGTACTTCAACCATTCAACCGGATGCGTCTTGTTGGTATTTTTGCATTACTTTCGTAGCGCAGAAACTCTTACCTTAGTGAGAAAAGATGGAGCACGTACTTGCTCCGTACCGTGAAGGTACAAGGCGGACGGAACACTCGACAGCGGGGGTTGTATCTCAAACGATGAAGTTTTTTATTGTTGTATCCGAAGACAGTGTTTTCTGCTTGGCGGTGCCTTGTCGAATTTGATGCACAACAAGTAAGTCCCTAAAAGATGAATTCACAGCGTCACACAACGATCAACCAAATGATCTCACAATAGTGCACTCAGCATTGCCTGCAGTTGGGTTACTTCCGCGATTATCTTCTACCATCCGCTGAACGATTTATCATGTTTTTACACAGAGTTTTGGAGAAATTTACACGCAGAATATAAAACGATCACTTGGCAACTGGCGCACAAAGTATCACAATAAAATTTACACCTCCACCGTTCAAAACGATTCACATAGGACAAAAAGAAAACGAAAATTAACACCTACGAAGCCCATTAAAATCCTCTGCTAACAACCACCACTTCTTGTCTCAATTTACAATGCAACGAGCTTTGACAGTACGAATGTCAGCTGTTTTTGTTGGAAAGTTACCAAGGTGCATAGATGAAGCAGGGAAGTGTCAGTGTACTATCACGATCGTGAATAATCACAACAGCACATCGGCTCAGTTTCCAAACAGTTGCAGTGTGGTAGTCCAATGATAATTACTTTTTTTAAGGATCTGATATTCAATCAACAAAAAATGACCGACCGCGGGGCTACGAAGGTAAGGTTTCATCGTAGTTTTCATTTACTGTTGCAGTTACTGTAGATTCTTGTCCCTAACCGGTAGATGGAATTCGCTGCCCAAATTCGTGGGGATGCATGTGTTGCTGCGATAAGAGAAACCTTACCAGAGGCAGAAATTGATGTGAAAAAAGGCAGCGTACTGATCGAAACCACCCTTCCCTGGCTGGAGGTTCACAAACGCATTGAGGCAACTGGACGACGAGCCGTACTAACGGGCTTCGGTGGTAAATATTACGCTTACGCTTACCGTACAACATTATCTATTATATTTAATTTCACCGTGTTACAGGACAGTCTGCTGTGGCAGAGGTAAACCACGGTAATGAGTCTACCAACGTACGTGGTGTAGTGCGATTTTGTACCCTTTCCAATGATTCCACGCAAAAAGGGGCCGTGGTAGATGGGACAATCGATGGTTTAACACGTAACGGACGCTATCAGCTGAACGTCCATGAGTGTGGGGATATTTCCGATGGATGTAACTCGGTGGGTGATATTTTTGACTCCAAACAGATTACCTCTGATGTTAATGGCAGGGCTACAATAAGATTCGTTAACGAGCAACTGGAAGTTAATGATTTAATTGGGCGCTCTGTTGTGATTACCGAGTCGGCAGGTGAACAACGCAGGCTCAGCTGCGGTATCATAGCTCGATCGGCGGGTATATTTCAAAACTATAAGAAAATCTGCGCCTGCGATGGGGTAACTATCTGGGATGAGCGAGACAAGTCTATTGCAGCAGAAAAAGAACGAGTAACAGAGCGATCATCTCTATAAAAGTGATATCATAAGATCATGAGATACAGGTCATACAAAAATAATTAAATCGGGTTTAACACACGTACGCTGTGAATGATTGTAAAGGGTGTGGTACTTCAATAAACACATTTTATTTAATGCCTACAAAATAGCTTCAATCATCTACTACTATCGTAACATCCGGCGATTTTAGCTGGGAAATATGCGCACGACATAGCTGCTTATAATTAACGACATAATCATTGCACTTTGCTGGTGCGGAAATTGCAATGGTGGAATGTACAGCTAAAATATCCAAACTGGTTTCCGATGAGAGTGTGCTGGTCAACATTTCCATCATGTTTATAAATTGCTCTTTTTTAATACTATAGGTCATTTCTCCGATTGTTTGCTTGTACCATTCAGAATAAGTCCCTAAAATACTTTCATTTGAAGAACAAATTTCTCTTGCAAACAGAAGCATCAATTGAAGTTTGCTTAAAAGTCCAGTATTCACGACCATACGAAATAGATCTTTCATCAACTCCTTTAAAGGAGTACTCTCCTTTTTGTTCATTCCAATTGTTCGCGATACTAGATTTAGTATGTATAAAATGTACCTTACTGAAAAAGAACTACAACTTCCGATTAATTCTTTAAAAATATTTACAATACTATTTTTATCCTCAATCAACTCAACAATCATGCCTCCTACAATTGTTTTGGACAACATTTCCATTTCACACCTCCACTGCTCCTGTTTTCCAATAGCAACATGAAGTTCCAAAAGATCTTGTTCGACTACAAGCATGTGAAGGTGTTCATTTTTCAATGCGATCATTTTTTCTTTTGATAAGTGATTTTTTAATGCCAGCAGATAATTTCGTGGAATTGCGTTAGGATTCTCCTTCAAATCTGCTATTAGGGTTCCAAAGCTCTCTTTGAGAATTTTTGTCAGCAGCTGCGAGTGTGGGGTTTCTGCAATCGATCGAAATAACAATCAGTGAGTTGTGGGAAAACATCCTGCGCACAATAATTTGTACCTTGATATGCAAATTGTATAATGTTAGCAAGAAGAACATATTCGGCTTCCAGTAGATCGTTCATGATTTGTTGCGTCAAATCGATTGACTCCAAGCTGAGGACAATGCATATAAATATGAGGCGCCTTTGAAGATGAAATTGAATCATACAACAAACTAACCTTAAGATGAACTCACTAGCAGTTAAAATATTTGCTTCTTGTAAAAGTCGTAACACGCGAGTACTACCAATATTCCACTCTTGTCTGAAGAATGCTTCCTTAACAATATACTGACAAAACAAAACCAACATTTAATAAAAGTAGCTGATACAGGTCATAGCAAGTTTCACCTTTTCCTTGAACCCCAAATATTTCAGTTGGCAGCGGAATTCCTCTTCATAAGGCAAATCCAACAATTCTATGCGGCGGTTTGTTTCCTACAAGAAATTGAAGCACTACAATGACAAATAAAGTTAGCGCTACGGATCTTACCTTTAATATATTACGAAGTACGCTATAACCCATTGTAATGTTATATTATCGCACTCTTATCGCAACGTCGTTGTTACTCTATCGCAGTGCAATGCACGATATTCGATTTTATTCATCACAGCTGATTCTGCTTTGTTTTGTAAACAAAAGCTGTATTACGGAAGCCGGTTTTGCTGCATTGGCGTTTGTCGTCAGTTCCAGTTCGGCGTTGCATCACTCGGGGTCCACACTACAGCGCGACGTCCCGTCACAAAACGCGACGTCGCTTGACAGCCGGCCGAACTCCATACAAAAAAAATGTCGCACAAATCGCGCTAGTGTAGAAACAGCGAAAAACGCTTCTTCTTCTTCTTTCGATATGCGAGTCGGGGTATATCCTCCTACGCTAAGTCGAACAATTTGTTCCCTTACACGTAATCAGAGGCGTACTGACTCTGTCCCGTCCTGAATGAAGGGGCCCTGGCTATATAAAGTGGCTATAAAAGCCATATGTCCACCCGCCGCCACGGGAGAATAATTCCTTCCGTTGTCAGGACACAAGAACTCGTGGTCCGCTTGATTGTCTCAAACGGCACGAGATGTGCGGCAGCTAGGATTTTTCTGACCTGAGCTCCAGCTCGGCGTCACCACGCGGTCGTGCCGTAACCTTACTTTTCCGCTAACCCTTTCAGGAAACTTATGCACTGCTAACATCCGCTCTGATGAACTACCGAACTAGAACTGAGCGAAAAACGCGACGTCGCGCTAGCTCTTGTCAAATGTCAATTCGAAACGTAAACAAACCGACAGCTGGACAAAATGTAAACAAACCGATTCACAAACCCAGTTCCAGTTCGGTAGTGAATCAGAGCGGAGGTTAGCAGTGCACAACTAGAAGTAGTTAGCGGAAAAGTAAGATTAGCTTGCGGCACGACCGCGTGGTCACGCCGAGCTGGAGCTCAGGTCAGACAAATCCTAGCTGCCGCACATCTCGTGCTGTTTGAGTCAATCAAGCGGACCACGAGTTTTTGTGTCCTGACAACGGAAGGAATTATCCCTCCCGTGGCGGCGGGTGGACATATGGCTTTTATAGCCGGTCCTAAAGGACGAGCCCCTTCATAGGAGTTCAGAGAAAGAGAAAAGAAGCGAGAAAAAGATTGTCGAATTTGGAGTTTAAATTAAAAATATAGAAATATGTATTTCGTGGAGATCACGACAATATTATCGTCCGGTTCGGAGAGCGATCCGGCCAAATCATCCAGAAATGGTCCGACCCCTCCTCTGGTTCGTGTTGGCAAACAGCGACCAAGGATCATAGCAGGCTCCTTCGATGTACGATGTGCAGCACCACTCCGCCATGGCCAGTGAAAACACGTAGAACGCGTTGATGTTCATTTTAAGCCGCTTCTTCCTCCTTGCCGAGACACTGATATGTGTCATGTAGAGGTGAAAGAGGCCACCCGGCTCAAAGCCTCTATAAAATATACCTACTACTACTACTGAAATGTGTGAAAAGCGCAGACAAATCAGCATCAGAAAGAACTCTCTGCTGTGGGTTCTTACACACGTACTTACTGTCTGGTGCGAGTTAACCCGGCCCCGATTAACCACCCCGAGTCGGTCGATCCAAGCGCTGCTATCGGACACTGGCCACCGATTCTATGTTACACCCGGTAACAACCGATGATCGCCGTCCAACACCACCGACCAACTATTAACGCTGAGTTGCAGTTCCGGCTAAGGGTCATCGTCTCATCCTGTTTCCTTTCCTGCCCTTTTCCTACCATGTTCCATGATGTTGTTTAAAAACTTGTTCTATAAACTTCACTCCGATTCCGACATCCAAACCCGTGAAAGCGTTATTATTAACTCGCGTTCCCGAACAAGTTGCTTCGATTTCATTAAAAAGAAAACAAATTTTGGCAATCGAAGCCACATTACGTTTCGTACGGCGATTGTGCCGGATACGCTTTGGTAGGTTATGAGGTGTAAATATAAAAAAGCCTACCAAAAATACACTTGAAAGGCGTTTTTATGGTAGGCATGCACACCTTTGGTAGGAAAGTGCAGCACGGTTCTCCTTGGGTAGTCCGGTTGAACGTCTACGTAGGTTGGTTAGGTTGAACGGGTGACGGTTAACGTAGGTATTTTTAGTCGTAGACTGGAAGGCTAAAAATACACCCGTTTCCACTTAGGGTGGAAGCGCACCCGCCTTCTGTGCAATGGCGCGCTATAACGGTGGAAACGCGAGTATCTACGGTGGTACGCGGCGCATGATGACTGATTCTCGCTTGCCTACTGTTGAAACGCGGACGCGGTCTGTTGGAGTGACGCAAATTTTGACGGCCGCACAAGATCTGTGAAGTGAGAGGTCTGCTCATACCATGGTATAGCAAAACCTGTCAAACTACCGCATAATCAATAAACTGACCTGCTTTAAATGATGATACTGTACGGATGCAAAGCAGTATTTGTTACAATATTTAAAAATATCTAATTTTCCACCCGCTAACTTTATTGAGAGCAATTATCACAGTACAGTATCATCATTTAAAGCAGGTCAGTATGTTGATTATGCGGTAGTTTGACAGGTTTTGCTATACCATGGTATGAGCAGACCTCTCACTTCACAGATCTTGTGCGGCCGTCAAAATTTGCGTCACTCCAACAGACCGCGTCCGCGTTTCAACAGTAGGCAAGCGAGATTCAGTCATCATGCGCCGCGTACCACCGTAGATACTCGCGTTTCCACCGTTATAGCGCGCCATTGCACAGAAGGCGGGCGCGCTTCCACCCTAAGTGGAAACGGGTGTAATAATGTCTGCTTGTTCCATACAAGTTCTCATTGTACATGCCCGGTTGACAGAAATTGACATTTGAGGGTATTATGATTGGGAGCGCGGAAACGATAAACTTCTCGACGCTGGCCCATACAAAAGGTAAACAACACTTTGAAAAAAGCGAAAAAATGGCTGGGCGTCTCGACGATCCAAAACGACGCCACCTGCGTGTCGAGACGATGCGCGGATACGAAACGACGCGCGTCGTTATCGTCGAGCAGTTTCAAGCACCTCCTGGTCGATGGATCTCTATAGACCGTATGTGTCCGAAGCATATGTGGGTTCTATGGATCTTGGTATTTATCAAGAACATGATAATTCAGGATGCACTTTTCATATCAACGTTGTGTTTAGACAAGTCACTTTGATTTATTTAGTCATTTAGCCATAGTATAAAACACACCAATAACTCGATCGTTTTGAAAATTGATTAAAAATCAAAGTGCTCGAAACTTGTTAAAAACTATATATTTATATACCTTGAAATACTTGTATAAATACCCAGGTTGCTATTCGAGCAAATATGCGGAAACTTTCGAGCAATAACACGGAACTGGATCATAATACCCTCAATTGTTGCTGGTACTATGTAGTTCCAGCAAGAGTCCCAGCAATCTGCCATGGAAAAACTTGCTGGTACTACATGACAGCTGCAAAAAATTTGAATTTTTGTCAACCGGGTGGGTTTCAAAATGCACAGGGTGCTTCACAGTTCCTTTGCTCGTTGGGACTCCTCTGTTGCAACCTGTACAAAAGTATAGGCGCCTTTGTCGCATCCTATCTAGAGTATATAGTAACCTTGGCAATATCTTGGCGATCGTTCCGTCACAACGTTTTGAACGAATACACCTGAATCCATAGCATCGGCTTTGACTATTGGGACTACGTGCCTACAAAACTGCAATGCACTTATCAATCGAAAGCGGAATGCCGTGCGGAGCAGATGGTTCAAGTGTGTTGTGCTGAATTGTGTAATGCGTGAATTGTGTTTATAGCACGAACTGGCCATCCGCTCGCAGAATATCGCTATCCTACTATTTGTGCTGCAAAATTGTGCAAACAGTAGCAGCCAGGAACAATTAGTGGTAGTGGTGTGTTGTGAAACGGGCGGCAATCTTGTGACCTCGTGCGCCACGACAGTGGTGTAACCAGTGTGTCTTGTGCAAGCAGACACCGGTAGCAAAAGGAAAATCTAGTAACTGGCTAGTAATTCGACACCGGAATCAGCATTAAACCGCGCCGTTTGCATCCTTGTACAAGATGGCCCACAGGATATTGGGCTGGTTGGCGCTTCTATCGTGCTACGGTTATGTCATAGCAGCCAAATGGGGTAAGAAAAACTCGCGACAAAATCGGTCGTCATTGAAGAGCGGATTGCCCGTGTCCTGCCAAAAGCCACAAACCTCCCCTTTTCCTAAAGTCCAAAAATAACCATTTTAGCATGACCACGTTGCGAAGAACAGTGAAGATAGATCTACCAAATCACAAGGTGTACTGTTATTTAATGTGTTTGCCACAATTGGATATTTGCATCCACCGTCCTTTTTCGATGCTTTTCTTTGAGCTTTCGTCTTGTTGTGTAACTTACCAAAACAGATAAATTTATTCGCAGCAAACGATACACAGTGGAAAACCATCGTGAGGAACGATAAGTTTTTTTGGAAAAAGAGGAAATCAGTCTTATAAAAAGATACTCCAATGAACAGTTAAAATGCAGCAATATAAGTAAGCAATTTTCAAATCTAGAAATGTGATAATTTTGGATTTTTAAATTGGGCATAATTCACCTCTTGATGGACATCTAATATTTATTGATACAGCAGAAATCCTAAAGCATAGCATGAGTTAGAAAATTAGTCGTCTCAATTAAACAACAGTCCATCAAATGCAAAAAAACGATTGAAAAGAGAAAGGATCGTGATCTGTCTTGGAGCAAAGCGATCGTGAGGCAATTTGTTTTTGCTTTAACCATACGATCGCTCTCGTTTGTGACATTTGATCTGTAACTGCACTAGATTATAATAAAATATTTCTTTAAAAAAACAAAAACTGTGTACGATCAACCTTAACTAAAACCGTTGTTGTTCACAATTTTTGCAAAATGTATTGTGACATAAACTCTGCGAATAACATCCACATCTGCCTTGATGATTCCATTTGGCTTCTCTCTAATAGTTTTTCCGCTCTTTTAGTGCTCCGTTTGATCGTATTTTCTTTCCAATTTGCTCCTTCTTTGGGAACAGTCAGTTCGCCGTGAGCGCGCACTTTGACCGGCAGATTTTGCAAAGGCCACCACAATTTTGGAAAGTTAAGACACCGGAGCCATTGAACGACTGTCTTGTGGTCACGTCCGCACCTCGGTTTTTTTTGCTTAATTCTCTTTGGTCTGTGGTCATTGAATTTTATTGGTTACCCCCGAATGAACCAAGTCAATGAATGATTGAAACATAGCCCAGATAAATTCCGCACAACCGAGCTCGGAAGAGTAGACCGCCGTTGGCTCACGCTTGCCTACGGTCTCCGGTCCTTGGTTGTACAGTTTTTGCTCGTTTGCTCTACAATAAATTTAATTGAACACCACATGCGTGTCAGTTAACTGTCGTGTGGTTTAAAACTATAAACGATCGCTCAACTGCTAGGCACTTAGTAAGAAAACTTTGGATTACCCATTTCAATCACCATCATTTTTGGAGTTGAGAAAATGTTTAAGAAAACCTAAGAACATTTTTGAGTAGAGCCGGAATGTTTTTGTTTGAAACAAAGACATTGTTACCACTGTCGAAAGATCCACGGTAAAACCAGATCATCCAGTCACGTGGTTATGATGTGAGAGGGGTTTACACTATTCCGTCCGAGGAATCCCCATTTTCACGCAATGCTTGTGAAAAAATACCCGACTCAAACTATTGTTTACTTTAATCCGACACTTCCTGGTTTAAAAAGTTAAACCTCGATTAGGTCTGACACTGCTGTTTGGACATGCCAAAGCTAAACCGTTGGATCTGCTGATGGTTGACGCGATTAATGGTGGTTAGTCCAATGGTTGGGTATAGATGGTTGTCGGAATGGTTTGTTTGCCAGCCAATCTCGATCCGACACCTCGGTGCTAAAGCATATTTGTTCTAATCAACTACGCATCTGACATTGGAGCACTACAGATTCAAGTACGTCTCAACTGTTGAAAAATGAAAACAATATGTTAGGTAAATGGCAAAAGGAAACTGAGAAAGATGAAAAATATACCTGAGGAGAATCCATCTTGACTTGCATAACATTGTTGTGAGAACTAGCCAAAATTTCGTTAAACTGATATGAATACACACACAATTCTACATAAGTAAACCTGTCGTTTCTTCGGCTCTTATCGAAAAAGCTGCTTTATAAGATAAGTCGTGCCACAACAACCTGCCAGGAGTTTTCTGCTGGATTCAACGTTCGCAGGCGATAAGAAATTGCGACTAACAAATTCGGTGATAATTATTTCGGTAGGTGTTAAGAAAAAAAATTGAACAAAAACAGAAATCATATTTTTTCCACTATACATATGCTGCTTTCAAAAGCGGTTTAATAAGATAATTCGTGTCATAACATCCGCCCGGGAGTTTTCTGCTAGAGCCACAAACGTTAGGAAATGGTAAATATTCGCCAAAAAAGATGTATAAAGAAAAACATTCGTTTAAAAGATAAGTCGAGTCGATAACTTCCCTAAAGTTTGCAGAGGAAAAATATTCACGGAAGTTTATAAATTGCTACTTTCAACATCGATGATAATTATCTAACGGAATCACATTCAAAAATAGTCAAGAACATTCTTCTACCGTAAAATGATAGCAAGAGAAACGACTTTTTTAACAATACGGGAACGCTCGTAATACCATAATAAGTAAAGAAGTGACTTTTTATTTCTGATGAGGAGGAAACGAGTGGGAGAGAGAAAATGTATGTTTTACCTTTCTCTAAAAGTAACCGTAAAAACAGATATTTTTTAAGAGAAAGGATGATCATCTATTTGCTTCCAAGTCTTTTTTTGCTCTTTGCTTATGCATTTCAATCCACAAACTTCAGAATTTTCATTTAATCAACATTAGGGATGATATTCTAAACTCTCAACCTTAGTTTGACGCCAATTTAGTGTGCAAAAAATTCGCTATAAACTAAACATACATTTTGCTGGAAAATATATTTAATGGAAAATGAAATGAAAATTCGATCCTTTTCCGTTTAATTATTTTTTTTTGCAACAAATAACTACACGATTCTAGAGCATGTAGAAATAGTATTTAAAAAAACGTAATAGGATTCTATCGTAAACCAACTGTATACTGTTCCCGTATGCTGGTGCTTTCTGCAGCGTAAAAAGTGTACTACGTTTTGAAACACGTTTCAAGGTCACCGGTTCATAGTCTGCTCCTTCAAACTTATTAAAGGACCAAGTTCAAACACCTTTGAGGCACTGTTTGTGAAGAGTCGATTAAAAAAATGTAAACAATACCTGCGGATAACACGTTTACGCTCACGCTACTGGCATGCTTGGCATGATCGGTATAGTGCTCTTGATTTCCTGTTTGATAGATCCGTTCTCTAGTTCTCAGGTGCTCGAACTTCCCAACCAGGAAGTCAAAAGCACAATCAATCTGCGTCGGTAGTAACGGGTTTTGCGGATTGGCCAAAACCATTTTTTTTTTCGTAAACGATCTGGCTCGAACGGATTCCCCCGGTGAGCTCTGTCACCTCTCCTCCGGGTATGCAGTGGTTTCCGTGCGAAACTGCAGCACGATTTGACCTCCCATCCGCGAACTACAACTACAATACGAGTTTCATTTCCGTTGTACCGTTTCCCTCGAGCCAATAGGTTTTAACTCCTTTAAGACCATAACAGATCTGCCGGCTTTATTGTGCGAGTTCAGTGGAAGAGTTTGGAGAACAAACCGTAATCAGGATGCTCGATCAATCGATCGGGCACCGTTCGTGGCACTGTTTTCCAGTTCATTCCATTCCGTTTCCTTTCAGTTTATATTATTTTCATGGGCAACACGGGGCTCCAGCCACGATCCGGTCTCGTTGGAACGTACTATGCGAGCCTCTTGCCTCGCGAATTGCAAATTATCGATAGGCCTTCCCGCGCACACCTCCGGGTTGTACACACATAAAGATGTGGTTGAGTGTGGTGTACGGTGGCGCTATGTTTGTTCATTCACGTTATTTGATTACTACGTCAAACGGTTTGCGAACGTTGTCGGGGGGGCATCACATGCCCCGCCGGGGATGATCTGACAAAATGACCGAGACGGAGGTACAAGTGGGAAGAGAAACCAAACGATCGCACCAACGCACCAAGTAGTGGTGTGTACGTGAGCAAACTTGGGCCACGCGGTCGGTGACGTACGTACGCACACCGCAGTTCCGTTTTATTTTTTTATGTTTGACCGATCTAAAATAGATCGTGAGAAAGATTGCAATATTTGTTTTTGTTTTTTTTCAACGCTTCTTCATCTTAGATCCTTTTGGTACAGGAAGTTGGTCACTAGCAAGGCTATGCCGAGCATGCCACGGACAGCAACGGCACGACGAATGGTGTCCATGACCCAACGAAAACCACAGCTCGGTTGGCGGAGGCACAACCGTGGACATTATCATCACGGTGGTTTTCGGATCGATCGAAAGCGAAAGTATCCAAACGAAGCCCACATTTGCTAAATGGCACTTTATCTATCCCAAAATGCTGATCCGTTGGACTTTAGTACAGAATCTGTTTCCAAAAATGATATGGGTTGCGAAAATATTTGCCATAACTAAGCGCGATTGCGGATGTTACGCAAGACCCATCGTAATGGGTTCTTCTGTGTTGCTCTACGTTTGTGGCGATTTAAAGTGTCGTGTATTTTCCGCAACCTCCGGAAAGCCCTTAGCGAACCGTATGGTGGTATGGTGTGTGACCCATACCAATGGTTTGAAGCGTACTGTCGACGTGCAAGTGCGATAACGCCCTGCGCGCGAAGATCAACTAAATTTCTGTCGATTTTTTTATTTTAGCTTGTTTCGCCGACGTGTCGTACGATGCGCAACGCACATATAGACACAATAATCCATTCACCACCATACGTCGTTGCATCGGTGTGTTATCACATGAATGGTTTGAAAATAACTAAAAAAAAAAGGTTTACAACCTACGAACCGAAACCGCATGAAGATTGTCCCCCAAATAAGGCTGCACGTAATAAAAAAATAATAAAAAAAAGGAGAACGGCGCGGCTGCGTGACGCACCTTTTCTCTGATTTCTAAGCACTGGCCACAGCTTACTGTTCATGCCGCAGCTCTAATCACGATCTAGTCCGTCGCTCTATCGGGTGTATCATGACGTGACTTTTCGGCGTTGTCGATTCGATCTTGCAGGGCGGATCCTCTGATGTACCTTATGTTATTTACAACATATGCGATAAAACTTCGGTTGCGAATTGAAGAAATCGATGCAACTAGTGTGCAGGCCAAATTTCGTTTCCCGCATCGTGCGATACGTAACGCTGCATCTCTTGTAAAACTAGAACTACACAACACGTATTGATGTTTTTTTTAATCAAATTTTAATTACCGGTTTTCGCGTATACAACATTACCTTTGTCTAGCACCATCCAAGTATTTTCGGTGCGATTTCCTTGACACAATCGTTTTGTTAAAATTCTTCAAATCAATCACTTTATCTCTGATATTTGCGCAATACATGCTTTGGTTTGGTCATGCCAATCTTTGTTATTAAATAACAGTCATTTTTAATTAATTTTAAATCTTCTATATTTGCTACTGGGGACAAGTTTCCACGGATGGGAGTTCAAAAATAAGTGCATAATATTAAGTAATATTTATTTCCGTGCAACATGTAACGTAGCTCCACTACTTTGCAAAGTAATCAGTACTGCTATACACTATATATATTTTTAAAAAATGTTTACCGAAGGTTATACAAAATTAAGTACACTTTCTCGGCAAAAGCTTGTCAATCTAGCAGCACCTGGGAGCTTCTTATCAATGATGATTCACAGTAACTGAATGTCAATGTCATTGGTCGATGATTTTTGTTTCGTAATGTAGGGAGTGATAAAAATCCACATGAGCATTTTTAAACAAGTCACTCATTGCACTCCAGGCGACCAGATTCCATCGCTTTTTAGCTGCATAAGGCGCATCGTTGACGCGTGTAGACCTTCATCAACAACACGTGTACTTTATTTCTTTTTTAAGATATCCCATGCATTTACCAACATCCATTTAGCCACTTCGTTATTTCAAAGAGATACTCCTCAAACCAGTGATAACAAAAAATACACGGTTATGAATGGGGGGCTCCCTGTTTAAAGAGCTGGAGTTGTTTTCAATCACCTGCTGTTTATTGCTTTTCTGGGTATTTTGTTATTGCGTATGATGTAGAACTTAAAAAAGGTACGCATTTTATCTAACAGAAATTCCAACGTTTGAAATAACAAAAAATCACCGATAAAGACTCAGCGTGGTGCCATAAGAACTAATCCTATAACTTTGAGAATACAGAACTCTGGTTTTTCCTACTTCATTTTTGTGCCTTTTTGCCAGGAAATTTATGACACTTTCAATCAACTCGAACATTAGTTACGCAGAATTAGCGGTATATCTTCAAAAATCTCACCTATCAAGAGGCACCGCTGGCACGCAGCTTTAAAAGATGGGGATAAATGCTTTGAAGAAATGTGCTGATTGTGGACACAACAGTCTCAAATGGCTTAGGGATGCAAGAAGTTTAGACACTGTGTTCAGAAAAACAAGGAATCGGGCAAATTCCTGCATAGGAACATAATTCGCAAGAGGAACCCACATGGTGCAGTAAATTGTTTAAGCATTTCGTGCCGATTTGCCATTTTTGCAAACGTTAGTATGTTGAATCTGGATACCTTGCCTTTTGTCTATGATGCTTTTGCTTTCAATCGTAATTGGAATCCTTTGTAAACTGTGGCGAATGCATAAAAAACTGCAACCCAAACTAAAAAAGGGTGGTTTGAAAAATATCAAATAAACGAATTCCATGCTGTACCCCAGCGATGTTTTCGGTTTGAGCTGCGTTGCTCGTCTCTACGTCCAAGGCGTCAAACGTGGCTTCTAATTGCAACAAGGTCCGGTTCTCCACTTCCCGCACACGATCGCTGCAAGCTGACCTGCCATGGCTCCCCTACACCCCACAAGCTCACCATGGCCATGCGCGATATTGTCGGCGTTCTGCGCTGCTTGCTGTTATTTTATTTTTTCTTTTCATTCGACACATAATTTGCACACTTAACTTCGAGGGACCTTAGCTTGAGCGAAACACACCGATGCACTTTGCCTGCGGGGTTTTGTGGCGCGACTTTATTACTGTTTCCAACTTCAGGAGGATTTTTTTTGGAAAGCTTGCAAAATCGAGCATGGCGATCTGATTTCTTATTATAGGTCATTTTGCTGCTTTTGATAACTTCGAAGTGTGAAGCTAATAGATGGATCACGGCAATAGCCGTCTCACACGCTCAGATAATTAGCTATGTTTAGCGGAGCTAACTTAGTTAAGCTAACTTAGTGATGACATTTATCATGTTGATGGTTTCATGTTTGATATTGAATCACTTTGCAGAATCAACTTATCTTATGTTTTACTTTATTATAAATATGATCGTGTATGGGGCGAGGACACACCGCGTCGAGGTCATGGGATCGAACCTAGAGGAACGCAGAAGAAGTTTTTTGCTATCAAATAATGTATATGAAACGGAAACCATCTTAACTATGTAACTGCAATTTAAATTTTAATAAAATCAAATACACTTCAACTGCAATAACTTCGGGCTTTATTTTCCATAATTGCAATATTATTCTGGTGCTGAAAAAAAGATGATGATGTCAATCTGTAGTTAACAGCATTGAGGAACATATAACTCCATGAAGCTGGATGTAGAAACATTTATGCTACGATGTACGTGTATCTATTGGCGTACGGTTTGTTTCGGGGGTTGCAGTTTAGGTATTACCTGAAATAATATGGCATCGTTTCGTCCATTATCTTATCGACCAGTTGCATCACAGTGCTCAGTAGATCCGTTTGTCCGGTTGGTCCTCCGATACATGCGGTCATGTTCGCGATCTTGCGTGCGCTGATAGCGATATGAAAAATAGAGGGAAATTTGTTTGTATCGTGTCGATTGCAAATTGATTGGTATCTCGTTGGAATCGTGTGCTAATATTTATCGTTTGTTTACTTTTTTCTTTTCCGCTTTTAGAGGCTGCGGTGACGACAGACAACGGCATTCTGTTTTTCGATTCAAACTGGCAGAAGATATCGTCTGCCGCCCATCAGTACACCCGCCTCTCGGCGTTTGCGTACGACGAGGTGCTCGGCAAGCTGTACTTTAGCGATCTTAATGATCCGGAGTATCGGGTCTGTGCGTTGGAATATGACGATCAGGGACACGAGAATCATAAGGTAACGAAGCTGTTGCCGTATTCTCCCGAAACCACCGCCATCGGTGGTATGGCCTTTGATCATCTAGAGAGAAAGCTGTACTGGACGGAGAAAACCACCCACAAGATTTATTCCATCGAGATCGATCCCCTGCTAGACGGAGCCGCCCGTCGAAACCAGGGCGAAGGCAATGTCACTTTCCCCTTGCCGCAAACAGTGGCCACCGTCGAGTTGGATGATGAGCTGGCCGGGATGGCTATCGACGAGTGCCGACGACACTTGTACTGGACCAACTCCTACTTAAGAAGATCCAACATCGTTCGGGCGGCAATGAATGGAAGCATCCTCAATACGCACGAGAAAGGTGTGTACCAGCCGCGGGGTATCACGATCGATCACTATCGCAATCGGCTCTACTGGGTGGAGAAAAAGTACGGCCGACGATACAACATCGAGAGTACTGATCTTGAAATAACCAATTTGACAACACTGATTTCTGACCTCGACCGGCATCCGGTGGACATCGCCGTCAGTAACGCGTTCGTGTACTGGACCGATCAGGAGAACAACGACATTTACGAAACGGCCAAGAACTCGTCACAGCAAACGCGCAGCGTCTATCACGGAGAGCATCCGTCCGCGGTGATTTTACGTGCGAACCTACTGCTGGAGCACCAGAAAAATAACCCAGACTGCGCCGGCGTGATCGAAAGCATTCTCGAGAAAATGGAAAAGCCCAAATCGAGTGACGACCTGCGCAAGAAGCAACAGCCCAGTGAACAGAATCAGGTGATCGTGTGCCTTAACAATGGGACGTTGAATCCCAACACGCGTTCCTGCATCTGCAAATCGACGTACACGGGCAAGTTCTGTGAGACCGATGTCTGCCAAAACCTCTGCCTGCATGGTCGCTGCGTCATGGGACGGGACAATCAACCGCGTTGCGAGTGCGAGTCCCCTTACGAGGGCACTCGTTGCGATCAGAAACCGTGCGATGGGTTCTGTCTGAATGGTGGGCTGTGCCAGTCAAAGAATGCGACCGAACGATCCTGTCAGTGCGATAACACCGACTTTACTGGACCCCGGTGTGAGATTCCCATCTGTAGCAAGGATTACTGCTTCCAAGGCGAGTGTTATGTGGACCAGGATAAGCAACCCAAGTGTCGCTGCCCCCCGGGCTACCGGGGAAAGCGGTGCGAGGAGAACAGCTGCAATAATCACTGCATGAACGGGGGCAACTGTACGCTTAACAACGAAACCGTGCCAGAATGCCAGTGTGGGGATGAGTTTACTGGCAAGCGCTGTGAGATACCGGTCCGCATCTGCGAGCATCCTCAGTGGAAACAGCAGTGCTTGGAGTAAGTTATATTCAATTAAGCATTGCATACCTAAGTGATGATCCATGTTGTTTCAACTATTATCTTTTTATCTCCTGTCGCTCATAAATTACCTTTCAATTTTTCGATGTTGCTCGGTGAATGGTGTGGGGCATGCTGTTGCCCCATTCTTGGATGATGTTTTGCATTCTAAACAACAACGACACTTCCACCAGGTGTCAGCGTTGGTTGAAACTCCATGACCCTATCAAACCGGATTTGTTTTGCTCGAAAATAACACCACAAAGCCTCGGCTGCTGGATTATCGTCGCGTCTTAGTTTTTTCTACCGGCTTCTCAGGGACAAATCGTAGGATAGCATTCAGCCGAAAAAAAAGGTGGACGTCCCAGACTTTCAATCAAATGAAAATACAAAACACCTTACTTATCAATCTACATCTGGTTTAACTGGTTCAGTGGCCGTTGCACTGTTCAAATGAGTTTTAACACGACGCAAATTAACAAATTTGTTTTTGTTTTCACTGTTACAATGTAGTTACTGCCTGAAGATGGAGAACGTTTGCGTACAATGTTGCAAAGATCTAAACAAGAGACTTCCACGAGTGGGCTAAATGTTCTGCTTAGGCTTTTAGTACGTTTATTTGTGATCATGGCCCGGGTCCAGTGCCTTTGATTAATGATTGTTTCTGACGATGTTGTTTTTGCTCTGTACTGTTTCCAAGCACCAACAGGTTACGTGTTTACGCAAAGTAGCACTGCCGAGTAGACGAATCAAAACAGGAAAAAACAATAAAAATCAAGATATATTGTTACTACATAGCGTAGGATTTGAAATGTTATACATATGACAGTAATGGTGTGAGAGTGAAAATTGGATTATAGTTAATGTACTTGAAGATTACCTTTGGAAAAAGTCGCTCCCTCAACATTGCAAAATTTATTACCGACGAATGAAACAATTCCCACGTTAAGTTCTTCTTGTACAAACAAAGCAGTCATTGGGAAATAATGAGCATACAGTACTGTATACGTATACTAATTTACTACAACACCTTCGAGAGGTTATTGCATTATGATGACTTGGAGGTCCGACAACATTACGCGAGTTGCCCCTTTAATGTTTTGGCGGTGTTTTGATCCAAGATCGGCGATATTTAGAACGAATTCAAAATATACACAATACACATCCACTTATAGTACGCCACCTACAAGCTTAAGAGATAAAGATAAGAGTTTCCTTCATGTTTTCCTCCCGAACTTCCCCTGTCGTTTATAAGTTGATCTTCACCCTGTTCTATTTCCATTTCTCGTGCAGCATTGTTAAAGCAAAAAACTCATCTGTTGTTTACTTTGTATTTATACTCCATCCCATTATCTTCCAGCACTACCAAAACATTGCCCCCGATGGAACCGAAAGTAACGTACTGTAAGGAATCGTTCAACCGAACGGTCGTATATACCTCGCTCTGTTTCACCGTGTCGTTCGTGTTGCTGCTCATTATCGTCCTTACCGTACACCGTATGATGAAACCGCCGAGACCACGCATCACCAAAAAGATGGTTGTCACACCGATGACCTCTCGTCCGCCGACGACGCAGTGCGAGATTACTATAGAGAACTGTTGCAACATGAACGTCTGCGAAACGGTACGCTACTATTGGAGTCTGACTGGAGCCAGCAAAAACAATTTGTGATATTAATCTGTTTGACATTTTGGCAATGGAATGCATATTGAAGATTGTAAAAGGTTTTTATTTTCCTTATTGTTCGGAACAATGACCTGGCTTTCCTTAATTTCACATTTAAAAGTTCTTCAGTAGAGATAACAATTAGTGGTACAATCATCGGCAAGTTTAAGTTATTATTTTATCGAACGCTTTGTCTGGAAATTCATAATGTTCCTTTAATGTATAAACATGGGTTGTTCGTCAAACTCCTTTTTATTTATATGCATGCGTATTGCGTGACAGAGTAATACTTAAAAGTTGAAGGTGTTGATAGCTGAACTTTATCGTAAATGGCAAGTTAGTCAGTGGTTAGCAATAGTCTATATCTGTTCCGTGTCTGACATTATAGTGAATTCATGAGTGTTTCTGAGGAATTGGTAGTTTTATCTTGAAGCAATAGTTTTGTTTTTGTGATCAATTTATCGCCAACACATTATTACAATATTTAAATTCTTCTGCCATTTCGATATTTCAACTGATTGATCTTAATGATTATGAATGTTTATTTTATTTCTCTGTACAGCCCTGTTTCGACACGAAGCTATTGAAAAATTCCCCAAAGAAGGATGACAAAGTATACCTGCTGGAAGACATCGAAGATGTGGGTGGCTCCTACCGAAAGCTACATAATTGCGACGATGGTAGTGAAAAGTTTAACGGCAGCGTTTGCAAATGAGACTTGCGGGAACTCATCGTTAACCTAATTGCCTTCCAACGCCACTGGCAGACTTTCTACGGTCGACCAAAGGCGCAAAAGTCTGAAGCCAGTGGAATTCTGAAGCGGAAAAACGATTGAATCGAACCGATCGACCGCCAACCCGATTTGTAGGAAGCCTCCCAGCGAACACGTCCCTCAAAGGTCGCTCGGAGCGCGAGAGAAGAGGCAAGATCGATAGTCGTAGTAAATGAATGCCGTACCGTTGCCGTGCAAATATTCCGCATGATAAATGTGCCTGCTTTTGGGCCACCGACTCGCGACCAGTTTTGCGCAGCACGTGGGCGATAAAGACAACCAACAACACACTGCCACGGAGATCATCTATAAGCTGCATTCGGTCCGCACTTGCCAATACACTGGGGTTGCGTTTCTAGATACAAAAGTTTGCGGGTTGGCCACTTTGCCGTGGCGTTACTTAATGGACAGGCAAATCAGCAACAAACACAGCCTTTAAATAGACCCTTTGCGCTGCTACAAGATTCAAGAGGGATATTTCGCTGGAAGTTATTTATTTTATGGAAAACGGGCGTATAATTTCATTTTTTCTCTTCAGCAATCGCTTCAGTTGAATTTGTCTTGAATTAGAAAAGTAGTACAAATAGTTTGCCTCACATCTTCCGTATGATAAATATCAATACAGGCTGGCGTAACCACATTCTCAGCGTACTTACGTACAGTGCAGTGTCTAAAATGACAGGTACCTAATCTTATCGCCACAAATGTGAGCGGTACGGCCACTATCCCAGCAAGTTCCTGTATATGTGTAATAAGCCATAGGAGATAGTTCATGCCTCATAATATGCCATAGCTTTCTACCATTCATTTTTGTTTCGTAGAATAATTTCACCTGAGGCTGCTACGTATGTACATGTGCACGCGTACATAAGCGGGGCGTCATCGAAGGGGTCAGTTTACTTAATCACCGGTAGAAGCCACGCAGCCAAGCTGCTCTGCCCTGCTCGTTCCTGACTGTCCGTTGCATGAAGCGTGTCGGTTGTACATTATCTAAACTTAAGCATACCTCTGCTCAAACAAAAGCAAGGTCCAAACCAAGCATATTTCATTACCTTTCCATGTGCACGCCCTGAACGGCTTTTTCGTTTTCGAAAGTCAGGAAAAATATTGTACTTCATCTCACCATTTGTTTCATTTGTTTCTGCGTACTACACATGTGTTTGGCTTCTCGTAATTTATTTACTTAATTTTTAGTTACCCATTTTGAAGCTTCCTGATGAAAATCTTTGCCGCATGTGTGATGTGTGTTTTCTAATGGCTGAAAACAGCTTTAGGCGAGTAACAACAACTGCACGGTCTCGAGTCCAAAAACATAGGGAAAACAAATGTAAACCGGTCTTCGAACCCTCAGCGAGGTGGTGTTGCGATCGGGCGGATACTTCGGTCATAAGTTGGGACGAAAATCAAACAACAGCAAAAAGCAAGAATGCCCTTAGACATGCAATGAAACAGATCTAACGCAAGGCATTGCCTCACTATTGGAATGTTTAGTTTATGGAATAGTGGTATAATGGAAACTTAAATGTTTACACTTGTAAAACGAAACCAACAAATGATCATATGAATTGTGATTCAGAAGGAGAAACCATAGGTCTAATATCCACATGAGAGTATGTGATATTAGATAAGTTTATAGTTCAAAATGAACAACTTTATAGGTGTACATTGAAGGGAAACGAAAAGCACTAGTAGCAATATTTTCAAAAAAGACTTATTTTAGAAAAAAAAAACCTTTATTATTGTGTATTTATTCTATCCGAAGATCATACCATAAAATAGGATCACCAGTAAGATTTTTTATTGCTTACCATACCTTCTTCATATCATGCATTCGTATGCCATGGAATGTCCGTGATCACGCTTAAACTTAGTGTTTATCCTACACTGGTGTAAATTTTACCACAGATGGAGTCAACTCGTTTGGCTAATCAACTTGCAACATTCACTGATCCACTTCTTTTCAGTGCATTTTGATATACACCTTAAAACAAGTAAACAAAATTGGGCAGAACATATTCTTTGCAACGATTGCTCAATAAATCAGTTATTAGTTTTCCAGCTCTGCTTGATTTTCGGCACCAATTCTATAGGCGAAAAAGAAGGAAAACATTTTCTTTATCTTTATTTTGAAATTTGATTTGTAACGTTTATTTTAGCTTTTTTTTTAAATTAGGTAAAGCCAGTCGCAAGAAAGTTGACAGCTCGAAGCGTATCTCTATGCTATATTCACCTTGACTGTAGATAACAGATGAACTGTCAACGTGATGTGCATTGGAACGCGAAGGTACTACGATAGGCTTTTTAATACTTTTCAAAGAAAATAAGATTGTACAGTAAAGCAAATATCAACATAATAGCCCATACCTTGTGTTAGATGTAGAGGTCGTCTCAAGCACATTTACTAGGTTTCCGCACGGCCCAAGTACGTGCTATTGTGGGTGTGCCTGCGTGCAAGAACGCCTTCAAGTGCTTGGCGCTAGATGCCCGCATCGCCGCCAAATAACAAACCGACGCACCTCGCACAATGAGTGAACCGAAAGCACTCGATGGCCGAAAAGGGCCGGACGAGGCAAAAGGTAAACAGTACACTGCGGGTGCAGCCTTTTCCAACATCGCCGACGATGGATTGCTAACGGGACCGGCGGTAAAAACGGCAACACAAACCGACGACGCCGTCCTACTGAGCGACGAGGAGAACAAAACGTTGATCACGTTAGAACCCCCGAAGAAAACTCGGGATGAAAAAATCGCGGGTCTGCCCGCTGGGAAGCCCGCCGCCCGGGACGACGCAAGAAATTTGGTGCCCGGAGCCGTTGGGAAAACGTCAACAAATGTAAGCTTAACCATATCAATAGTGTTTCGTGCCCTTGGGTAGATTACCGATTGTTTTATCTTAATATCCATTGCAGCTGATTCAGCCGAAAAAGGTGCCAGGTAAACCTATTGTCACCACACGCGATTTGCTAAAGACGCTGAAAGAGCAAACGATATCATCAAAACCACCGCCAGCGGAACTACCTTCAAAGGAAAGCCTTTTGCAAAAGATGCGCAATAGGCTAAGTAAACAGATAGAAATAAAATCTACAAGTACTGCTACTCCGGTCACTCCTCGTAAGCCGTTGGACACGAGCGGTGCAATAGAAATACCACAAGATCTCATACTGAGCAGTGAAATACCACCCACGCCGATTCCGTCGATAGAAACGAAGGAAACCAAACTGGAGGAGCATGATCTTATCGCAATACTGGAAGGCAACGATGTTGAAATACGCGAAAACGCAACGGAAATAGAAGTTTGTGTCGGTACCAATAGTTCAGGGGAGGGGGTAGAAGAAATGGAAATATTCATTCTTGATCAGGATGATATGGAAAAGGCAAAGAAGGAACGCGAGAAGGAGATCGCTCGGCGTCAAATGGAGAGTCTACCTACGTTCCCGAAAAATAAACGTCGTACCAAGGCGTCGAATGTAAAGACAACCACCAAAACGCCGACCGATGACGAATTACCCGCTTCTGACCCACTGGAAGTGACAAAACTGCCTGTGCAAAGCGTACCAGCGATACCGAAGGTACCGACAGCGGTGACGATTAAAGGGCAAACAACCATTAGACCAATCGGTGGGAAATCGCTAACCAACGCAATGCTGGTTAAAGAAGAACCGCGTGAAAATAGTCCCACGGCTAAAGGGGCGATAAAGATTGCCAAAGATTCCACCAGGCCAACGACGATTGCAGAACCGAAAGAAAAGACATCGCCAGCGCCAAAACTGAAATCACCACCAACCACCAGCAGCCCACAAACACCGAACAAGAGTTCGGAGCTTGTAGATGCCCTTGTGTCGGACTGGGATGACGAACCGCAAGCAGATGCTGGAGCGACAGAAAAACGTAATATTGGAGAGATTTCTAAACCATCCACAGGCTCGATCGCTAAGGCCGACGGCGGTGTCCTGGAGGAAGGTAACTTTGCTACACCATCCCTACCACACGTGACAGAACAGCGCCGTGTTATCAAGAAAAAAATCATTTGGGATCCATCGGACGCGACGATACCCTTTGCCGCACTGGTCAAATCCAATCGCGGTAACGTTCCCGTCCCCGTTTCCGCGCAGGGAAATCCTCCCTTAGCAACCATGCGCCGTAAGCGTGCCGATTCCGTTGCAGTGCGCATGTTCAATGACGGCCCTCCAAAGTCGGTTCAGAAACGAGCTCTTACTCCGGAACCGGTTCGGCCGTCACCGGCGAGGGAAAACAACAATACCACCACCGCCCCCAACACGACGACGATGCTCGACGCCAAAGCGAAAAAGCGAAAAAAGAACGAAATCGAACGGCTGCTGGCGGACGAGGGCGCCATCAATATGCTGTATGATGTCGAGTGTGAAGCGAACCAGAAGGACTTGCTGAAAACAACCGCCGTCGATACGAGCGACGAAGATGAGAAGCTGCTCGCCAAAACGAAAATTATCACCGACGCCGTCATCAACCAAGGCAAATCACCGACGGATGGAACAAACCAGCAGGGTTTGAGGGTGCGTCCGAAACGTGCACCAACCCCTTCGAACCAGCAAACACCAATAACGAGCGTTAGTGGCGGTGCTTCTGATACGGGTTTGCCGCAGAAGCCCGACGCGAGTGCGGTTGGCTCTCAGGTGTCTACGAAAAAGATCAATCAGAGTCCAGTGGGAGCTGCTGCTCACCCAGCCACCGGGGGTCGGAAGCGTAAGAACGCATCTACGCTGAAAGACTGGGACTACGTGTACAATGCACAAGGAGGAGACGATGCGATGATTATCCGGCGACGCTCGAACAGCTCGTACTCGAGCTCGTGCGCCAGTCCGCGGCGTTTGAGCATCGACCAGTCAGCGTATGAGTCGCCAAACGCGATGGTGGCTTCCGGCACGACAAAACCATCCGATGATGATGATCATCAGGCAAAGGAAGATGATAGTTTCCTATTTGCAAAGCCTACACCGAAGCCAGTCACCAACCCGGGGACGGGGAATGAAATGAAGGTCGACCCATCACTGTTGGCCAACATGAGAGGAAAACTGTCGAAGGCATTGAAGAACATCCGCGACCCGTTGGAAATGAGTGACAAAAAGCATAGTTCCCCACCGAACAACACCACCGGCGGGAACAATGCGGCGAAACAAACGCAAGCGAAGAGAAGGGCCGGCGCTAAGGGAACGCCCGCGATGTCGCTAGATGAGGTGGACTTTGGTGGGGAATACGTGGTGAGTGCCACCGGGGAGCTTATTAAACAGGAAAACGACGACCTTCACGAGGCCACCAAGCGACGCCTCAATGACATGAAACAAGTGTCCTGGCAACGCTATGGTGCGTATGTGGAAATCTTGCTGAAAACAAAGGGGATAGTTACGAGTGGCGGTGGTGATAACATGACTGCCCTGAAGGACGTTTTTTCGATGCAGGTAATGATAAGGACTAGAAACCGCTCAGTAACACAAACCTAGCATCTAACACGCCTATCCCGTCTCTCGTAACAGGCAATGAACGAGCTTTCCGAAGTATTCACGCTGCTGGAAAAGGAATCGCGCGTTGCGGCCGTACTGTTAATGTCCTCCGGTGAACACTTCAGCCGCGGTTTAGATGTGGGCCACCTGCTACAACCGGTACATAAACGAAAAGTGAATGCCGAAGAAATGGGGGAATGTTTGAAGTAAGTTTAAAGATAGAAATCTAAGAAAAGACCCCCTCAATCCCTTGCCCACAAGCGCATGTAAGGTTTCGGGTTTCTTATTCTTCTACATAGGTATATATTATTTCTTCTTTAAACCACCTCTTCCAATCACTCTCTGAATTTATCTACCTCGACATGCCTGATCTTTCCTTTTTATAGCCTGATCATTCTCTACAACAATCGCCGGGCATTATGATGACTAAACCAACTCTTCTTCTTCGTCCAACTCATATGTACGCTTTCCATTGGCAGGTCGTTTTTAAAGTCGTTGATCTCCTTCTCCAAACCGATCGTGGCCGCGGTGCACGGCGATGTGCTCGGGATGGGCGTTACAATACTGCCCATATTTGATATCGTGCTAGCGCAGACCGGCAGTACCTTCATGACACCGTACGGCCATTTTGGCTATCTACCGGAGGCGCTAAAGGCGTTCACCAGCTGCCGTACGCTGAAACCGAAGGCCGTAAGAATTATCATGTTTTCTTTTTTATGTTTCGTTAACGTTCACAAAAATGTGCTGCGGGTTATAAGAAAACGTTAATAGCTCTCATTTATTTCTATACAAAGTTTTACTCCAAGAGCATGTTAGTTGATAAGGTTATTTTAAAATTGTTTGTTTAACAACTTGTAGCTTTGGTTGGTTATTTTCAACACCTATTTTTCGACCATGATTATCGAATCGAATATTTTCTATCGCAAATGTTAAACAACAGACAAGCTCATAACAATATTGCAAAGATTGCCCAGATTAAATTATTTTTTAATTTCATTTTAATACATATCTTCTTTCTTCCACTTCTCGTGCCATTTTCTTCCCCTCCCTTAGCTGACCGATTTAATCCTGCAAGGGAAGCGCATTTCTTCCGTTGTTGCTCTAGACTATGGTCTCGTGACGGATGTTGCTCCGTCGGATCGCTTCCACGAGCGTGCGCGTGCGCTAACGGTGAAGATGTCCTCGCAATCCACTCAGGTAAGTGTTACCAAATAATTATACATACACACACATACGCACACGCACAAACACACACATACATTGCACACATACGATTCTCGGATGTTTACCACCAGTCGTAGTCGTAGATCGGCACACAATGGGCAATATAGGCCGGGCCTTCGTAAAACAACTCGCTGATATCGTTTTCGGTCTCATCCAGATCAAACTTGCACTGATGCGACACGGGGCAGGTGCAGCGGTGGTAGATGAAGCCGTAATCTCGTCGCCCGTAGCCGCAGAACTCGTGCGGAGCGCAACGCTTCAGTGCTGGGAAAAATAGATATGATCATGCGAGAGATGAGTGTTAGTTGGTTTTTCAAAGGATGCACGATCTTTTTGGCACCGACGCTTCTCAACAGATTTACTGATTTAAAAAAAGGTTTATGCGATTAAAAGAACGTACAAAGAATTTCCTGGGTTCTAGAATCACCTAAAACATGCATATGTCTGGGATTTTGAAGTATTCTTATCTTGAAAACGAAATGTGCTTGTTACCAACGTAACAAACGCAACAAGGGTTTTGTACAAGATATGGTTTATTTATCTAAACTAATCAATCAATCAACTCAAAAATAGTGCTGCAACCCTAATAGGTTTCCTCTTGAAGCCAGGACAGAAGAAGCTATCTGTCCAACTGAATTGAAAACTTTCTATTCCCCATTTTCATAAATTGGCGCTATTTTTCGATCCGTTTTTGATCGGCGTCCTCCTAGGTTTCTGTAGCTAAGCGCTATCAGTAGTGGAAACTGGGTCAGACAGAGCCACAATATAGCAGAACTGTACATTCAAGCCTTGTAACAAATTCACATGCCGAGGCGATAAAAAGCAATGAACAAAATTCTACATGTTTATAATAGTCGAACGAATTTAGATCCAATCTTCTGTCAACAAGAATTTTTAATTGACGTTCGTATTTTGAAAATAACTGTTATACATTTCTAGGCAATCGATTCTACGTCGTTGCTATTGGTGGGATTTCTAAATGTTGTAAATTGACCTAAGGATTGTTGAGCATCGTGACTATCGAAAAAAATGTATGAACAAGTTCATCGATTTCAGTTGTTTTAGGAAGATTAATATCGATCCTCTTTTGGGAGATGTTTCTATCAGTTTGCATGTAACATATCAATCGCACACTATATTGTGACTATCGAAAAAAATGTATGATCAAGTTCATCGATTTCAGTTGTTTTAGGAAGATTAATATCGATCCCCTTTTAGGAGATGTTTCTATCAGTTTGCATGTAACATATCAATCGCACAATATGCGTTTGCAAACGAGACAAACCTCTTTAGTAGATCTGTTCTTTCTTGTATAAATACTACACACTACATTGGTCTCTGAAAAGCCAACGGTACCTACCTATGCACTTGTAATTTTGTACCACGGTAATTATATGCCGGGCATCGTTAAAGTCCTCCCCAGATCGGTTATGGAACATCCAATAGCTCTGCCGATGGTCGCACAGGCAGTCGACAACGATCGAAACGTTCTTCACGTTATAAGACTGGTACAGTGTTTTGCGCCGTAGCGCAATCTCGCCGTCCCGGCATGGACGAAGATTACGGAGCGGCTCACAGAACTTCATCTGCGTTCGGCTATTCACGTTCATCACGTTACCGTGCATCGAATGCACTACCGGGCAGCTCTGGGCACTTAGTGGGCAACGGCAAATCTTATCCACCGTACTTGGCATCCAATAGCGGTTGTGGACGATGTTACAAACCTCGTTTTCCCGGCACGTCCCCATCATCGTGTCCTAGAAGATGGTAATAATCGAATCGGTTTGGTCGCGGTTTTGTTTTTTGGGTCATGTTTTCTCTCGCCCTGATCCCTCTGTGCAACGATCTTACATAATCTTCATAACGATATTTATAAGAACTAGCGGCGAGTGCTGGCCCGAATAGGGTCGCAACGAAGCCAACGATTAAAACCGAATTCAACGACCGACTCGTTGCGCTGCATGATATTCCTGCTGATGCTACGACCGTCACCATTCCCATTGGACTGCGTTAAATGAAGCAATAAACACGACCACAGTTTATTCGCGTGCCCGAACGATAATCACTCGATCTCCTTGTGTTCGATAGTCCGTGATATAGTAGGGCCCCACTAGCCGATCCAAACGACGCACCATTGGCAAAGAAACTAAACAGTGCGCTCTGCCAATTGGATCGCCAAGCAGCGCAAAGAACGATCGTGCCGGTCCCGGCGTTCGGTGAATCTAATGGAGAGCCATGATGAGCAAAATCTAGGAGACAGCGTTGCCTGCTGTGTCTGGTTTGCCTTGGGTTGACCCCATGCATCGAGACTGCTGGTCGTGTTTCGAAATACCGGCCATTGGCAGAAGAAGCCAAACGCCGAAATTGCAAACTCTCCGCTCACGAGAAGTTAACATTTTTTTTTTCCTTCCTTGCATCCAGCAACACGATGGCAGGGCAGGGTCATGTAGACATATGGTATCCGGTGTTTCCTGCCAGTGAAAAATCGGCCATCCCCTTCTTTGCTTCCTATCTCCCATTCTTTTTTTTTCGGAAGATCTTCCTGGGGTGGGTAAGCAGTCCACAGGACGGCAGTTGCGGAGCGAAAAAAGAACGTCTTCTTAAAAACATTGATATACTTGTTTAAAAACCCACCTGCACGCTGTCGAATAAATGAGGATGATTTGGGGAAATGGAACGTGCCAACAGGAGGCGATCGTCACCCATTGCAGTGGTGGCATATCGTGGTTCTAGTTAACAAATGAAATTTCTTCTCATCTGTCGATTAACCTGTCTTTGCATGTAACATTTAAAATTTTTCTTAAAACAGGTTGAAAGAATATTCATTTTAAATAATAAACATTAAAACTATGGACTTGCCTGGACTATATGTATTTGGGCGAACTGTTAAATAAGTTTATGCGATCAGTGTTATATATCCCACACATTGCTGAATTTATGGGTAGTATAGTGCGCTAATCGTTATTTTCGAATGAAGTGCCGCGTGCGTCTTTTATGTCATGCTTTTAAAAAGCAAAAGCACAAAAGAAATAGTTTTGAAGTTACGCTTAAATTATTGCTTGTATCTATTTTTAATCAACTCAGAATAAACCATTCACAAATGTCTTTATCTCTATCGTAATTATGTTTACCAGAAGGCCATATTTTATCCAGCGTTTTCAATAGATATATATATAAATAAATAAATAAATAAATCAATCAATTTCAATCAACAAAAAAGTAAACTCAACTAAGGAAGGGACCAAATATTGCTTCGAATGACTTGTGTGAATCCTACTAAAGGAATGTTTGAAACCATGATGATTTAATTCAGAAAAGTTTTTGGAATTTTCAATACAATATTTGTAGAGTTAAATTGTTAATGGAAATCAAGTGACAAGGAAAAAATGCTTGATGAACAAAATTGAGTTCGACACCAATGTGGTAGTGTTAAAAAAATGGTTGCCCTCGGGCCTCGGGTTACCACTAGCCTACCCGCTTTTCCGAGCAACGAGGAAAATAAATCTTCCACCGTATATTGGCAACGAAATGACCATTCATTTCTTTTTTTTTTCCATTAACAAGGAACAGAAAAGTGGCTTGATGCCACTGATGATCCATTTTCATCGTTAAGAACTAGTCGCTCTCGCATATCCTCCACGTCGGTGCTCCACGTCCCGATGTCTTCCGCAACCATCCCCAATATCGAATCGTGAATCGGAATCGTTTAGAGTAGGTAGGCAAGAGCTAGCACGTTAGCGGAAGAAGTGAAAAGCCTGAACATCCATGCATAAACACAGTGCGACGATGGGAAATTTGTCTTACGCGCCGAAGCAGCTGAGTTAAGCAAAAAAAAAGTGAATAGATGGTTCGTAACATGACCAGAGCAACGTTTAGACAGCCGGTAGACATAAATAAACAAACATAATCAGACGTTTAGCATCATCACACGCCAAGTGGATCATGTTTCCTTTAGCGGATCATCTACTTTGATCATGAGCAAATGCAACTGTTCGGCTGGTGGAATTTATTTATTTCTTCTCCCTCATCAAAGGATCGATCACTTCGAATTACGGCTTCATGCGTATGCGCTGCAAACATGTTTTAAATTGTTAAATCAAGTTTTGCAATGTTGAGTTAAAAACTTAAAAAACATGTTATTCGTAAGGATGTCACTAGATTCGAAAGTAACAGATCACTTCTTCTTCTTGGCGTAACAACCTCTTGGTCATGCCTGCCCGTTATGGGCTTACAAGACTTGTTTCCCTGTTGTACGTGGATAGTCAGTCCTCTCGTACAGGGGAGGGTCCGGTCTCGGTTGGGATTCGAACCCACGCCGTCGAGGATGTGAGCCCCGGCGCTCATGGGCCGATTTTTCTAACCGGCGCTACCGCTCGGCTGTCGCGGGCTCCAACAGATCACAGATAGTGCAATTTCTTTTTTTCTATGCAGAGAAAGTGGTTACCCATAATTTTAATTACACTGCTACATTAATTTGAGAATAACGATAAAAAAAATCTTTTTGGGAACATGTTTTGTTCAAAAATCCTGTGTTCATAAAACATTATTCCTTTTTTTTTAATTAAGACCGATTGGGAAACTGAAAACGAAGGACTTAGAGAAGTGGTGTATTGAGAGTTTTGTTTGGCCTATGACCTTTTTAGAATGTTAGATTATTTATATCATAGTTTCACTGGTTTTTGATAACTTACGAGTTAATGAAGTTGCAACGAATGTAACGAAGTCTGATGAATGCGTGGAATGAAGTATTATGAATTCTCATTAGAATGCTGTCAAATGTTCATGATGGATTTATACAAAATACGTTTTGGTTGTGAATTGTATGTAAAAATCTAACGGTAAGTCGTGTTATTTTATTACTAACAGTAATTACTAAGCTTCTACTTAAAATGGACGTGTAATACGGGGAATACATGTGAAAGAGGAGGGATTGGTTGTTGCACTGTTTCATAATTCTTACTACAATTGATTTACAACCTATGGATCTATGGATAGAGCAAGCCTAAACGTTGCAAGCCAGCTGATCGCCTCTGTGAACTCCCGTATTGGATCGTGAAACCGGAATATGGCATCTGTGAAGTTCGGTTGTTACTGTTTCTATGCAATCGAATATCGGAACCTTAAATTTCACTATCGCATTGTCAGATTGGATACCGGTTTGTTGTGTGTTTCATAGATGCAAATTGTGTACATATTCATAATTAACGTTACTGTCGACAATTAACGTAACCGATTTGGAAGTGCAATTTTTTTATAATAATTAATTAATCTATGGAATAACAGCGTATACGTCATGTGTGAACAGTAAAGTCTTTAGCAAATGGTTGACTACTTATGTATGAGTATAAAATTGAATCTATGAACAAACCGGGCCTCCAATCTGAAAATCTGATAATAAAACTGGTTGACTACTTATGTATGAGTATAAAATTTGAATCTATGAACAAACCGGCCTCCAATCTGAAAATCCGATAATAAAACTTAAGGGTCTGATATTTGAGTTCATAGAATCATTAACAAAGTTCATAGATGTCATGATGGATTTCAATATTCCATAACGGAGTTCACAGAGGTAGAATATTGCCATAGAAAAAGGCTGTATTATAAAAATATTTACTTTCTTCCCAGGCAATTCAATCGATCAAACAACATTTGCGTCGGGAATTCCTGGCCAAACTAGACTTTGTGCTGACTTTGGAGCAAAAGAAGCAGACTCAACAGTGGACCACACCTGAATGCCAGCAGAAATTCAAGCTGTTTATCAACAAGGGAGGAGAACTGGGACGGATTGCGTAGGAAACTAGCATTCAATTTGGTAGATAACACTGCTGCAACTACATTAAGCAATTCTAGCGGTTCTAGGAATTTTTAAAATGCCTTTTTAGTAACATTTAGGATGTGTGTAGATCGTTTTACATCAAACTTTGCAAATGAGAGACGTTCGTAATCATTTTTCATCGAGATCACCTGGAGGCGAAGAGGTCGTGAGAGAACCGGTTATTTATTGTAATATTTTACAATAATCTCAAATCATTATCTACACTTTCCGACAATCGTTGTTATTTGAGCAGACATACTATCTGATAGTGCTTTCTTTCGTATGATCAAATTTATATCATTATATATGAGCAAAGTGTAGGCACAACCACACCACCAATCGTTTATTGTTCATGATGTTTTAATTATCGTTAGAAGTTTGCAATATGGAAATGCAAATGCAAGTGACATCCACGATTAGCAATAGTGTGTAAGTAGGGATTGCTTCAATTGCTAAATAATTTGATTTATTTTGGGTGGCGATAAAAAACGTCTCCCTCATACCTTTGATTCTTCTGTTATCCAACATTATCTACAGTGAGCTTATATTTGCAATATTAGCTTAAAATGGAAGGTAGTTTTAAGAAATTTCTACAAAAGGCTATCTTGAAGAAATGTAAACGTGAAAGGTACAAATATATATTTTTCTAACTTTATAGTTCTAACCAAATAGTTATCTGAAGTTTTTATCAATTTTTTAAGAAAGAAAGGTTTAGGAATTCTTAATCTTTGTCTGCCAGAGTTTACACCAGTACGAATTCGCAAGCTAATCTGGTGATGAAGACTTGTAAGGGATCAAAGAACTGGCCAATATGGCTCATTTTTAGTAATTCAACTTATCAACTTTTGTCTCTTTTCTATAATTGTTAGTAAAAATTAAGTTATATAAAACTTAAAGCTTTTATATCCTCATAAAAACTTTTTTTTCAATTATTTTTAACGTTGCTGATACTATTGGACGCAAATGTGAACCTTCCGATTCATGTAAAGAAAAGAATAAAGTCAAGCAGTATTCACTTCAGGCAAATCTAAACGGTTTTTTATTTACACCGAAATAGCTTTACAGTTGTTCAATAATTATTTTAAAAATAAATATTTGCCACTGACGTTTATTTCATTAATTGATTTCGTATTACCATTAATTTGCCTGTAAGATTATTAACCATGGATTGACCTTCTGCTAGGAATTCCTCGTACAATTCAGCTGCTGCTACCTGCTTGTGATATTTGGTATATAGCTCTTCATAATCTTTCTTAAGTTGCTGATGTTCCGCTTGCAAAATTTTGTAATTTTCTTTCGCCGTTTTTAATTCTACAGTCGCTTTTGTTTCTAAGTTATCCTGCACGTAGCTACCATTCAAACTAATCAACCTTTCCTCTGCAATAACGCCAAATAATTTGTTGCGCACTTCCAGTTGGCGCTTTTCGGGAAGGTTTTTAAGTTCCATGGAAATATACTCTAAAAATAGATCCTTGGGAAAGGCTTCGTTTTGTCCAGCCTGCTGGTGATCGTCGTTTTTATGTATTCTGCCCAATCGTTTGATTGCGGGGGTTTGAGTCGTATCACTTGTTGAAGCTGATGATTCTATATCGGATAGTGGATCCATTAAGGATGTTTTTTGATCCTCATCATCTGAAGGGGAGCGCTTGATTTCGGTCTGAAATAAAAAGAGCAAATGTTGACAAGAAAAGAGCAGAGAAAACAAATCATCTAAACGCTGCGTCTTTTCCAGCAGATTGCAAAACTAATTGCTTTCATACATGCTTCAGGTTGCCCAATTCTAGGATTGACCCGTAGGTATACGAGAGCATTTATCGTATTAAATATTATATCTTTTTTCCATGTAAAACAAGTACAGAAAATACTTACAGAGTCCAATAACCTTTCCATATCTGTACCCTTTGACAAGAACGAAACCATCACATCGTATGCGAACCAAACGGGTTTGTACACTTTATCAGAACCTGAAAAAGGAAATGATGTAAATTAAGAAATCAAATTTACGAACTTATTATCAGCTTACCTGTCGCCTTCTGTTGACTTTTCCTCACTTTCGCTTTATATGTACGGAAACAGGAAAGAACGATCTTCCATTGACTGAGGACGAATTGTTTGGGTAGGCCAATTTCTCTGGCAATCTCTGTCCATGCATCGTTCAGCTGTTTTATATCTCGATGAACTTTCAAATGTTTGTCCCATATTAAGGGTCTTTTCTTAACTTCCGTTATGAGTTTTAAAGTTAATTTTTTGTCCTAAAAAAGAAATTACAATCGAATACACAAACACATAAAAACAACTCCCAAGAAACCGTTTATGCCGTTTTTGTTGGGACATTAACATACATGTGTATTACCTTGGATGCTTCGTTTTGACGGAAAACAATGAATCCACGTTTTAAAGTTGTTATATATATTTGACTATTATCTACATCATTGATGTGTTTAAAGTTTAGAATACTAACAGATGTTTCACGTATTTTGAAAATTAAAATCCTATGTTAAAGCTATTCATATTTGCGCTTTCCCAATTTTGTTATGGTCACTGCAAAAAAAAAAAAACTCCACGTTGGCTGCTATTCAGACGGTAGTCGTCCAGTAAACTTACGATAAAATATGTAAAAGCTGCTTCATTAGCAAAGGCATTGCGAAAACGGATGGTTATTATGTTATGAGCTAGGAGGAAACACAAATGATACCATTTTTTGCTAAATCTCATGAAGCGCAAATTGCGTTGCAAACCAAAGTTGTCCGGAAGGGAAACTAAAGTGCGGAAAACAACACCCTCTTGCATGCTATTACGACGATATACTGGAATACTTACCAGCTGCCTCCTTACTTTCTTCTTCTGTTCCATTTTAACTTTGCTGGAATGCGATGCGAAATTTTTGCAAGGAAGGATTCGTAAACAAACAAATTTTCGCACGTACCCAGTTTGGGTGCAAAACATTTGCAAACGCTTTTGACACTTCCAATTGATTTGACAGTTTTAATCCAAGGCTACTAGAACGAATTTGCTATCTTAGCAAATTTAGCTTCATTCTAGTAACCTCAGTTCATATCAAGATCAATTCAACGACAGCGTCCGGTCAAAGCTATTTTCTGCTCCACTGCTTCAATTTGCATGCTTGTGGAAGATCTTCGCAAAAATGTTCGCGGAATAGGTAATTGGAAATTTTAGATCTTCTTCTTCTTTTTTTTTCTTCTTCTATTATGCGAGTCGGGGTATATCCTCCTACGCTAAGTCGAACAATTTGTTCCCTTACTCGTAATCAGAACTGTCCGAACTCCTATAAAGGGGCTCGTTCTTTAGGACCGGCTATAATAGCCATATGTCCACCCGCCGTCCACGGGAGGGATAATTCCTTCCGTTCTTCAGATCACAAAACGAAATTAAGTGTGTTTGTCTGCCTTATGCGCAGCCTTCCTCCAGCACATATTAGGCCGCTAATAGACGGGGCGTGCCGACGTGTTGCTTGCTCGAAGCAACTCTGCGTCCAGACAGGCGTGTCGTCTAGCGCGTGCCGAAAGTGACATACCCAGCGTGCAAAATCATCAAGCTTTCTCGTTTTGTCTAACTAACAATTGTTAACAACAAAACGAGATAGCACGACGATGTTGCACGCTGGGTACCCAATTTGTAGTTTTACCACACTTTCTTGGCAGCTCGTGAGAGCTAAACAAAATTTCAAGCAACTGTCAAACATTTTCCCACGGACCTCTTTTCCATTGATCTTGGTTCGTATGTTATAGCTGACAATATCGTGTCGCCGGCACGTCGTAAATAGTTCGATTGTTTACTTTCAATAACCATGTCGCTCAATCTTGGCGATCCGTTCCCGAATTTTACTGTCGACAGCACGGCTGGGCAGATCGACTTCCATCAGTGGATCGGCGACAGCTGGGCAATCCTCTTTTCGCATCCGGCAGACTATACACCCGTCTGCACGACCGAATTGGCGGCCGTAGCCAAGCTCGTGCCAGAGTTTGATAAGCGTAATGTGAAACCGATCGCCTTATCATGTGACACGGTCCAGTCCCACCGAGGATGGATAGAGGATATCAAAGCGTATGGTCAGCTACCATCCGGCGAACCATTCCCATTCCCTATCATCGATGACTCGAAGCGGGAGCTCGCAGTTAAGCTTAACATGCTCGACAATGACGAGATCGGTTCGAGCGGGTTACCGTTAACTTGCCGGGCGGTGTTCGTGATAGATTCCAAGAAAAAGCTGCGTCTTTCGATTCTCTACCCGGCCACGACGGGGAGAAACTTTGCAGAAATTTTGCGCACCATCGACTCGATGCAGCTTACTGATCGCCGGAAAGTGGCTACACCAGCAGATTGGACCCAAGGGGATGCCTGCATGGTGTTGCCTACGATTCCAGACGAGATGCTTGGGACCCTATTTCCGGACGGTGTCACAAACGTATCTCTGCCCTCGGGTTTGGGGTACTTGCGTAAAACTCCAGGTTCCTGAGAAGCGAGTCATTTGATACATTTCCTTTGGGCACCCTATCCTTCATCCCGTCAAGTACGAAATTATTAATTACACTACAAATTAAGTGTGATAGGTTTCTAAATGGCATTGAAACTTAATTACTAATTTTATATAGGTTTGTCCCAGCAACTTCTGTTGGGAACATCGAATCACAAAAATACATTCGATAACATTTATAAAACACAACATAACGCCTACATTCACTGGAATGATCTAAAGAAAAACATTCGTCATTTAACATCCGATAAAAACACGTACTGGTCCAGTATGACTTTGGAAAGGTATTGCTCGAGATAACTTCTTGGAATTTCTGCGACCCGGGTAAAGATTTCAAGAAAACGTAAACCAAACAGGGCTTCCATTCCAACAGGTTGTTTTGCTCTGTAATTAAACAAATGTTGAAGCAAACATTACAATTTTGACACAGCTTGAAATCAAGATGGTAATACACTCACTCTAGATTAGCGTGAACAAAGGACAGCACGTATTGGCAGATATACTGAAGAAAGACATCCATTTCGGTGCCATCAAATTGTCGGAATAGGGTTAAAAGGGCAACCGTGAGCGGGTGCCCGTCGACGGATTCATTCTTCTTTTTCGCCACCAAGCTGTCGACGTTCTCCATGTATTGGAACTTGCTCAACAACGCAATCACGTACAAAAACACCACCAGTGGTAGAAAGCGTGGCGAATCCTGTTTCAGATAGACCTTCTGATAGGGATCGTACAATCCCGCGTAAAGTAGGTACGAATTTAGTTCGGAAACGGTCTGGGCCGAGGGAATTGGGTGACTCTCATCTAGCCTGTGGCGCTTGAAGTCCAAAAGAATGGCTCTAAAAGATTCGGAAGAATTAAAATCGAATTATATGGCACAAGTTACATCTTTAGCGTGCTGTTATCTTACATGTTCAACGTTCTCAGGGAAGCTTCCAGCTTGGTCGCCTTGATCTTACAACTGCTGTTCAACTCTAACGCTATATGGCTACGTATTATTTGCTTTTGTCCAATTTTCAGCAACCAATCGGCGATACCGGTGGAGCTCATGAATCGCGCCACGGAAGAGACGAAGGTATTGTAGCTTTTGGTAGGATTTTCCACAATATCACCCTTTTCTAGGTCGGCTTTAATGCCTCCCAGTACGTCGCCCCAGTTGCCCTCATTGTGGACCTTTTTCTGTACCGTCGATAGGAACGTTTCGAGCTCGAACTTGATCATTGCACTGTACAGACGATCGAGACCCATCAGACCGGCTGGACCGATAGTGTCGTTAATTTTACTGGCAAACTTGTTCGTCATAAGAAGCTTGTGTGTTTTGAAATCGTACCAGCTAGAACAAATGTCAACGTACACTGTTATCCTATGCAAAAGAAATAGATTTGATAAGAAATAACGAAAAGTTAATAAAACAATCATGACCACGTTATCCCGATTACAGATTACTAAATCATAACAAATGTAAGAAAAGGTGAAATATAAATAAAACTTACTTTGGGTCTGTAATTCGCAAAATCTCTCGGGCCAGCCTACCCATAAAATTGATCGAAGTCATATCAAGTGGAGCGTAGATCGGTATTGGGACCAAACCTTCACCAGCTTCGTTATTATTTCCCAGACCGCCTTGTAACGGTTTGTTCTTTAAAAACGGTTGACATTCCTTTTCTACGTTGAATTGCACAATGCGGTGCATCTCCTCGTTCCAAATGCGCATGCAGTGGATGTTAAGGTAGTCCTGTACGTACTCGAACGATCGGCGATACCCCCGGATGATCTTATGCAGAGCCTCCAGGCGCGGATAGAGTTCTGGTTCTTTCGCCTTGGCATTGAACACCACCTGCTGGTGAAATGCTTCCGAGACGTTCTGCACCAGCTTGCGCCGGATGCCATCTTCGAGGAGTCGCTTCGAGTCTAGCTCCACTACACCGACGAGAGTGGTCTGCATGGCTAGAATGCCCTCGGTGAAGGTGGACAGGGTGTAGGTGAGTTTGGCCACCTGAAAGCGCTCTTCGAATTGGGCGTACTCTTTCATCTTTTCCTTCTCCAATCGAGCCGGCAGCTCACGGAGTACATTGGTCTGCAGGTCGACGATCTCCGCGAGGATGGTGAACATCGTTTCCGGGATAATTTGTACCACCTTGCGTACAAAGTTTGCCAGCTCATTGCTGTAGTACTTGGACACATCGATCAGGTGTTCTGATTCGGCCTGATTAAGGCGCAGTAACGGTATCTCTAGTGCTGACGCCAGCTTTAGGAATGTGGACCGAAGTTTAATTACTAACCTCGGTTGACGGCGTATATTTTCCTGCATCATCGGTGTGTAGCACTCGATCAACCGCCACGCGTAGCTAAAGTCCCCGATCAGCTGCAGGTTAATGAGATCGTTCTCTTTGATGCTGATTGTGTGAAACATTTCGTGCAAAAACTGGCGTGTCTCGAGAATGTGTTGTTTCACTTGCATGTTTTTGCTGAGACCGTGAAAATCCTGCACCTCCTCCAGCGCCTGAAGCAGCTGAATGATCGTACGGCCCGTTTGGTTAATGTGCTTTTCCTCCTTGCTCAACCCATCGATCTCCTTGCGAATGTTGGCGAAACATTTGCTCAGGCTGTCGTTTTTACGTGTCTTCACAAACGGCCGCACGCCCGAGAATGCGTCGGCCAGGTCCTGCATTCGATCGGTCGCTTCACGTCGGAACGCTGCCCACCGGTCGTCCTTTTCCTCCAGCAGTCGCTTGAGCATTTCGCGAATTTTTAACTCCAGCTGACTGGTGTTCAGGAGTAGCTCGAAAAACAGCACGCCTTTAAAATCGATTTCCTGCTCGATCAATTCTCGCACTTGACGGCAACGTTTGGTGGAAGCAGAGGACCCAACATCGAACGTACATGTACTGCTAGTGTGCAGCATTACCCAGCGCACGGTAATGTTGCATTCGCGCACGAGTGCCATCACTTTAGGCATGTGATCGAGGAGTTTTTGCTCGGTTAAATTCCCTTCACGCAGGATACTTCTGCTACGGGTTAGCAAAAGATCCATCGATTGCTTCTGTCGGTGGCTTATTTCCTTCAAATTGGCATTGTCCAGCGTGTTCGTGAGTGCCGTCTTTGCTGCCTTGAATGGTTCCCATGCGTCTGAAAAGGAGCGTCCGTTTAAATTTAATAATTCGAAAACGCGCAGCGATATAGTGCATAATTTACAACTAAAATCGTATTATCCAAAGTTGTTGGTGCTTCTATAATGAAAGCAGCTACACATATATTCAAAAATGATACCGTTCCTTTTAACAAATAATACAACTTACTTATCAAATTCACCGTTATTCCCATGTACAGAGACACGATCCAGTTATCGGAGAAAAATTTATCAACAATTTCACGCATCCGTGCTGGCTGAGTGTGTAGTGTCTTCGGAGAAAAAAATAGACACACGTACAACATACCAGCTTGATTGGCAAGTGCAGTTGACCGTTGCTCTGGTAACGGGTAGACGGTGATCTGATTGTACACATCATCGGAGCGCAATCTTCCGATCACCATTTCTATGTAAAGTTGATTGATCGGTACACGAGCGAAATAGTCCTCGGGGTAACTGGCGGATTTACGCCCGCTACCCCCACCAACTGTATCATTAAAACCCGTAGAGCGGAGTAGTTTGCACACTTCATCGATGCTGCTGTCGCTGTGCGTTTTTAGGGCACTGTACCGATTGTAAGAAACTAGAATACGTTCCCTAACGACGCCGGGTATATGCAGATCAGCCACCAGCAACATCATACCGTACAGGTATAGTGCTTCACACTGAAATTGAGGGAGGGAATGTTGAATGGGAAAAAACCGCCCATAAATATGATCGTTTTCCTAGACAGTTACTTACCATAAGCTGTTTTCCCTCTTCATCCTGAAACACCTTTTCCATCGACTGTTGGATGAACAAACCGGCATTTAATTCTTCGATGAACGTGTTCAAGTCCTTCACGTATTTATGAATGCTTTCAAATACAATGTAGAATCGGTTCAGTGTTACAATACAGGTTTCTCGCAATTCTTCGTCGATCGTGCGAAGCTTTTCGTCTGCCTCGATCTTCGCCTCCTGTGCATCAGCGATTTGGAAGTAGCTGAAGTCTTTAATAATTTCAGCATATTTTTGTTGCTCGTCCTTCGTTTTCAAGCTGCATGAAATAAAAACATAATCAATACGTTTAGAATGTAGGGAGTGGGCCGGGGAAATCAGAGGCCTACTAAAACAATTCCGGAACGTAGTCTTTTAAGCGTAGCAGCTCACAAATGATCGTATTTCCTTCAGCAACAATTTGCAAAATTGTCTGTCCGCAGACATTGTTTTCAGCAAGGAATTCAGTCGTCATGATCACTGTTGATAACTGCTGCACTTGCAGTGATTCATGAACTGCGGTCGACCGAACTTGAACAGAATTGTTTTGATAATGTTATTCGTAAGAAAAGGCGAAGAAAGATAAGGAGGGAAGTAACACAATCAGGTGTTATATGTAGTAGTGATTGGCTTTCCGACCGTGTAGCATTTCAGTGGGGACGATTTTCTGGCGGGATAAAAAACTGCTAATTAACCTGAGCGCTGGTTTGAGCCCATCGCGTTATGATTCTTGAAAATTTAATGAAATATCATTGTGAAAACAAAGGGACCGGAACATTTTTCCCATTCCACACATTAGAAAAAAAATTGTGATATGTCATACTGTCAAATCTAATTTAGGTGTATGCGTGTATGCGGCTTTCCGTGCCGCTGTAAAATCTTATTCACAAACAAACAGCAGCGTACGCACCGCATTTGACATTTGTCAAGACGGCAGTCAAGAAGATTGTTCAGTAGCGTCTTGAAACATTATAAAGTTGGAAGTGAAATTCCAATCAAGTGATTTATTAAAAATAGTGAAAACCTATCCTAAGAAGTGTGAAGGTAAGTAACTACTTGTTGTGACCATAGGAAAGTATTTAGTGTGGTTGTTTTTGAACCTCAAGTTTGGAAGCGCACTTGCGTTTGCGTTTTGCAGTGATGCTTCCTAGCCGATTAGCTGAAGAGAACAGTGGCTGCAATAATTGATGGTTGCAATAATTAGAATAATCAAACTTTGAGTGCATTTGTGCATGTTCTTGTAAAATTTGATCGCGAAAAAGGTGTAAACAAACGCGACTTGGTTTATGGACATTTTAGCGCTCTAGCCGTCAGGTGAAGCTTGACGCGTAAAAGCTTCCCCACACCCAAAAGAAGGTGGACAAGAAGTATTTGATGAGTTTGAGTGACATTTCATCCTACGCGCCACTAATTGTGCCAAATTCTTCTAACTGACATAGCCAGCGGTTTGTTGTAAAATATTTTGATATGAAAAAACAGTTTTCATTAAATTGTTTGTCTCTTCCATGTTTGGATAAAGTATTTCAATTGCTGGTATGAGCTAGTCACTGGGAAGCCATTTTGAATCACATGCATGGGGCTCCGTACAGCGTGGAATTTCATCAGCGTTCTCAATGAAATGCTTCGTGGTCTTTTGAGAGTGCTTTAGTTCAGCAGGTTGCAAAATGCACAGGTTGCCCCACTTGGAAGTTTTTGTAGAGCCTGTGCGTTGGTTGAAAAATGTGTAAACAATTTTACAAAACTAGATCGCTTAAATGTTTCTTTAATTGACAGCGGCTGTCATGTATCATAGTGTGCGTGAAACCTACATCATTTTAGCGAAAAATTGAACTGTTTGTTTTATTGAATTAGCATCGTTTAACACATTCGTTTTGCTGAATCGGATTAAACTAATTTCGATATTAGAATAAAACAAACAACTGCGTATAAAATTATACAACTGCGGGCATTTTAATCCATCTAGTTCAGATGACATCGAGCTGTCAGCTGGCATATAGCACAACTACATCTACATGTTTCTTTAGCTGTATGTGGGTTGTGCTGAAGCATAAGCAGTCGCCATTTTGTTTTTCTTGAGCATCGATCGAACTTCCAAGCATCATGTCGAATTTTGCCGCGTTTGTGTGCACGTACGACGCGTTGTCAATGCTGACAGCTCTGGTTGCATAGGCTGGCTTTGTTGATCGTTCTCGTATTTTTCCCTCTATCGGCTACAGTCGCATTTGACAGCTGAACAACAGCCCCAGCAGTCGCTAGAAAAACATCGAGAAATAGGAATCTGCCTAGTTTTAGTTTGGAATTATTCGCGATAGTAAAATGAACAGTGTGCGATACGGCTGATAGCCGTAGCAAACGGAGTGCAGTGAAATCGTGCAAAAGACTTGGCATACGTTCTCGAACTAACAGAAAGAGTTGGATCTTTTTCTCTCGCAGTTATCTATCTGCATGTGCACGCGTGTGTGCACAGCGTTTGCCCCAAGTTTGCGAAGAAAATACTCGTCGAAGCTATCGTCCTCTGCGAAACAACGGATAAAATAAAGAGGCATCAACACGCCCGACAAAAACACTTCACTGAAAGGATACAAGAAAACTGGAGACCGCATAAAGCGATAAATTTCTATGCCGAAGCACGAACTGTGAAAGAGTGCCCTTTTTCGTGAAAAGCCTACATCAATTGCAGCGTCAGTGGTCGCACTGCCACACTCTGGCTGCAGTGAAAGGCACCTGCCTGAACATTTCTTGTTGACACCAGTTAAAAACAATCCGCCAAGATTGAGGAAATAGAGGAAATCGTGGAGACCGAGGTTATCCTCTCTCCCGATGAAATGCACCATGAAGAATTCGAAATTACGACGGTACCCATGGAATCGACTACTGTCCTAACGACCTCCAGCGTAAGCACAAAACGAGACGTTCGTGATCTGGCACGGGAGGCGAATTTTCAAGCGAAGCTGCTCATGCAGGAGAATGAAGGTACGTATATTTGATGGTTAAAATTTGTTTCAGTTAGCACGATAGCGCACTTTTTGCCAGGACAAGTAGATGTACGCCGCGTCACCAAATAATGCGAGTTGTCTGGTTTAGGGCCCGCTTTTTCTACATGACAGCGAGAAAATAAATAGTAGGGAACTGTTCCGTAAATTCTCGTCTGTTCGTAAACAAGAGATCTATCAAAATCAATTGCATAATTTCCGATGTCAAAAAATTTGTAAATAGAACTTGTCCTTTTTTGATAGAAGTCCAAATGTCAAACATTTTTTTTCCTTGAGTCATCCAATAGAAGGTAACAATAACCGGGAAATGTAAATGTACGATATCATATCTTCATCAATATAAAACTAGAATTGATGCCAATCTAATGCTAAAAACGTCTGTACGTTTATTTATCGGTGTGCTATTTATCCCACTTGCCGAGTTGCGGTGAACTTGTGTCACGGTGACATCCAACATGGCGGCTTGTTGGTGGTTGAAGATGGCGTGAAAAATGTATTCACGCTTAAGACCTTTTGTCGAGTACCATTGGAACATCTCCTTTGTTACAATAATACAGTAAATCATCTATCGCCTGGAAGTAATAATTTGTGAGGATGCAAATTATGATTTGGACGTACTTTTGAAAACTGATAGCAAAGGAATATGTATATTAGACCGTGTGTATGTGTTGCGCGCTATGCCATGTTTATTTATATCATGTCATTTATCTATAGAAATATGTGCTCGTGAACATTTTGGTTCAACATAGCCGGAGATTGAACCATATAAAAAGCAAGAATGTTTCTTCGTCATCGTATTCCTCTGGTTTTATTCAGAACTAAAGGCAATTGTTTTCTGAACTTTGGAAATTTTATACTAATTTAGTGTCATCACAAGCTTTGCGTCAACGATTTAATTTTTTTTGTAAAAATGTTGGTGTGTGTGATGTTCATACGCATACATGTGTAAAGGTTGTAGTAGTGACGCTGGTTCTGTCAGAAAAAATTGTTTGCAAAGGTAACGTCAAAAATGTTTCGCCTGCAGAACCTGCGCTAGATACAACGTATCTCACTAATACTACGTCCACGCGAATATAAAGACAACAAAGTTTGTTCGACAAAAAGTGCCGTCGTGGAGTCCGATTGCTTTGACAGAGCTGTCGCAGAAGAAGAAGCGTGGGGTAGAGAAAGCGCGAATATTTTTCTTCCTTTCAACAGAAGCCGATCAGCAGAACAGCTGGAAATGTCGAAGTGTTTGACATGTTGACATTGAGAATGAATGTTTGTAATTACGTTTATTTATGTTTTGCATGACGACGTTTTAAACTTGATTTGTACAATCTGCTTTTAAATATGAATTTTTGTATTTTTTCTAAGAAATATGGAACAGCGACGAATTGGAAAAGTGTAGGACAAGGAGTGTACGAATGGTCGTTGTGTCTTGCAAGCATATATTGGCGCCAATATTTAAGCAGTATTTTATAACAAGAGTGTTTTTAAATTTTCAGCCCAAGAGCATCATTTCAAGCATGAATCGAGTGCCGACGACACGGAATGCTCTGATGCTGACCAGAAGATGGGCGATTGGACTTATAGTAACGAGCAGGAAATCAGCGATACGTTGAACTCAAGCAACCAAAGTTCGAGCCGGAAGCGCCGCGGAAATCTTCCGAAGCAATCGGTAAAAATTTTGAAGCGATGGCTGTACGAACATCGCTTCAACGCGTACCCAACCGACGCCGAGAAAGTTACACTGTCGCAAGAGGCTAGTCTGACGGTGTTACAGGTGCGCATACTGTCACCTTACTATCTTGAGGGAGTCAAGATTTAACAAATCGTGTTTCTTTTATGTTTCTGTCCGTTTATAAATAGGTGTGCAATTGGTTCATCAACGCACGGAGACGGATTCTGCCGGAAATGATTAGGCGGGATGGACATGACCCGCTACACTACACCATCTCCCGGCGTGGTAAGAAGCTAGCCGGAGCCATGGGTCCCGATCCGCTGACGATGAGCCCGGCATCAGAAGTGATTGTGGGCGCCACCGAAGAAATAATTGAAGAGGAGGAAGTGATCGAAGACGGGGTACCACAGATAATAACCAGCCATGGCCAGCAGTACGTACAAACGCCGTCCGGTTTGGTTAAGGTTGAGGAAGACGTGGACTTTGAGGATCACATTATCTATCGGTATGCGTTACGTTGGTTTTGTATAATGCAACATTCGTAGAAATATGTTATAATGGTTGGGCGCAAATTGTTATTTAATGTTCTTTCGTACTATCTTTCAAAGGTCTGATGATAGCAACATCGAGTACGAATACACACAAAGTGAGGAAGAAATGCCGCAAACGGAGCAAGGTGAATGGGAAGGAATCATTCGCTACGCTAACGAAAAGGATGACGAGATTCCGGAAGAGTAAGTTCATCCCGTTTATATATGTTTGCTGCAAGATGCTCCTTCACGTGATTCTAATTCATCTCGTTACGTTTTCTTCGTTTCTTCAGGATTACCGAAGAGGAAGTTATCGCGTCAGATGGTCCTTTGACTGAGTTTTTTACGTCGCATCCTAACATTGTACAACTATCCCAAATACAGACAACTAATGCTTCAGGTGAGTTCAACATGTTCAAGGAGGCGTTGGAACACTTTTCCCGTCCGTTGTACGCATGCAAAAATGGCAATTTTGATGAGAAAAGTATAGCAACAATCGGCCATTTGCCTCACAACAATTTTCTCTCTTTCTCTCTTCCAATATCATTCATGTGTGGTCTGTATTATCACAATCAATAAACCACTCGTTAAAATATCGATGGCAACATGCAATAATTCTAAACCCGGCAGCTCGACCAACTGTAACAACTTCTACAGCTAAAATTATTACGACCACACCAGGTATATGTGCATGCTTTTCAATTACATATGTTTGCCGTCTTATCTTTTGTATTGCGTGATTGTCTTTGTTTGAAATTGAAACAATTTCAAACCAACACACAACTGTCGTTACGGGACTTCAAATCGAATATTTATTTCTATTTTCTCAGACTTGATTTTACTCTCTGATTAATTAATATTGTCTGTGTCCATCAATACTAATTGCCTTTCGATTGTTTGTTTCTCCAGTTCCGGTTGGATTGCAACGATTGCAGGTGGTTAATGCCAAATCCGCCACCCAGGCAGGAACTACGGGTACTGTTCTCAGTACCGGTGTAAAAACCACATCGACCAGTCTTGGAACTGTCAAGGTTGGCGGCAACCATCTGACGGCAGTTCCGCTGAAGGCCGTCCCGAAAAAGTTGACGGTTGTGACGAGTTCTGGGAAGGCGACCACTGTCACTGCGACGCCGCTAAGCGAATCGAACGCCAAGACGATATCGGCCACCCTCGGTGCTGCCGGCACACAAGTCGTGGCCACCATGAACAACAACAACACGAACAGCAATAACAACAACTCCCAGAACACGAACCCGCACACGACGACGGCCGTTAAAGTTAAAGGTACGTAGCAATTGGCAATTGATCTATGTAACACTTGTATGCTGCGCATGATCATTGATGGATTGGTGCTTACCTTTTTTTACAGGTGTTATCCGGGACGATAAGGATCAGTTCAAGTGTCTCTATCTGCTGGTAGAAACGGCGGTTGCCGTACGCCAGCGAGAGAAGGAGCAGGACGATGTGCACGTGCTTGGAAACTAGAGAGACAACACATGAAGGGAAAGATGGCATAACAGTGCGAGTTCTTGGGTGGTCGACGCTGTAAAAAGCCACGCACCTTCATTTACAAACGGATACCACAAACTAAGTTGGACAAAACAACTACCAGAGGACGATTAGTAGAAGCAGCAAAGATCGGACGAGACGCGATTTTTATTCGTTTCGTTGATAGTATAGTCTTGGTGGAAAACCGAGATCGTTTCGTACCCGGCTGCCCGAAAAGGTGGGCATTGCATTCGAGGATCTACAACATTTTTTGTATTTCATGCTCTTAACAGGCACTTGGGATGTACATAGCGAAGAAATTAAAAATAACAAACTGCACTAGAAGCAAATCGCAGATCAGATTCCATGCATTAAATATACTAATATTTTTTCAGCAATGATAACATGCGCAGATCCTTGCGTGAGTGTGTGCTTAAGTGAACTCCGTTTTAGATAGCATCTTGCTCGTTTTTCCACCAACTGTGTTATCCTCATGATTATGTTTGGTTGCTTGCCTTCCAGCAAGTAACAATATATCTGGTAGGAGAAAACACTCACTACAATTTATGTGGTGGTTCAAAGCAGGATTAATAATTGCAAAAAGAAGTTCGTTTTGAGTAGGCATTGATGGGGAATTACTTTGAAATGCAGTCTTCTTTCTGGTGTGAATGGATTGGAGTGTTTGTGCGTATAAGACGCAGTTTTTCGGTTAATCTATATCGAAAGACGTACACATTTGTTTTGGAGCATGACTTACAGTCGTTTCAAGTTTATATCAAACGTACGTTTGCGATGGAATGGGGGATTCATTCGAACTTACCACATAAACGTAGGTAACCTAGCAACCATGAAGGAAAGTAATATAAAGTCGATCACTAGGGGATAATGGGCTTCGCTCATTATTTGATTACGTACGGTGGTATGATAGTTTGTTTGTTTATGGAAGAAAACAGGTCATCAGCAATTAATAATAGGCAGTGGCAAAAACATTTATAGTTCTCTACAATCCCCCTCGTTCTCGCTCCCTTTCCATATAGGAAAAGTTCAGTGTAAAAACAATCGTACACTGCAAATTTGTTTTATTTCATAATAACTATTTGGTGCGTCTTTTCCGCGTTAGACATTAGTCATCTGCAAGTCTATATAGTACCTTCGGCCATCCGCTCGGACAGCCGCTTTAAGCTGTGAGATTGTGTGTCCATATAACCAGCGGAACGCTGAATTGGTCGTTTGGGAGATTTATGTACAACACCGGAAGGGAATAGGATCAAGTCGAATGTTAGCTTCACAGTGGAAACCAACGTTAATGCAATCTGGAAAAGAAGCTCCTGCAAAAGATGTGTTTTGTTTTGAGTTGGATGATTCAGCTTCTTTTGCTCATTTCATTGCCTGACTAATAGAATCATTGGTGGCAGTCGGAAAAATACTTCCCTCAGTCCGTTGACTGGGGTGGAGTATGATTCATTTCACTCCACTTTGCGGATTAGCTTTTGGGCCATATCGATTCACATTTTGCTATCCAGAGTCCACAACTTTTCGGTTTGTCGTAGTATTTAATGTTTGACCTTTCTTTTAAAAAATAATGCTCCGTGCAAATAGCAATCAAAATGACCAGTGTGATGGAATCGGTCAGCAGTGAACATTTTGCTTGTTATTTGATCATTTTTTAAGTTCTATCCTTTAATAATATCTCTATTAAGGGCTTCTTTTCGGTCGATGAGATCAATCAAAGGGTTTTTATTTTGGATCTTCTGTGACCACTGTCTCAGTGTGTTCACCTTAGGAGGGAGAGTACTGGTCAACGACAAGTATCGCGGGGGGGGGTTGGGCCAGTTTGCTGTCAGTTACTTTTATCTTTTATATATATGTTTATATTTATATATATGTTTATGTAAATATAAATATATATGCGTAATTTTAGGTGAAAAACTTGAAAATTTTTGTGATTAGGTTATTAAAGTGTTTGCCCCCTTTTTATTGAAAAAGAAAAACCCAAATTCCTCTTTGCATAATCACTCTGGAACAGGGAAAAATAATAATAATGAAGTTAATATATTGTTTTAGTTCTTATATAAGAGAGCAAAACGGTGAAGGCCGAACAATTGAACACAACAAAAGAGAGCAGAGTGAACGATATAGAAACGATAATTAACCAGCCTCAACAAGCCCCACGTATTTTTTTAAGCATGGTTTAGGATGTAATGACCAAAAATGGGCCCCAATGGAACGGTAAGAATAATGGTTTATGACCTTTAGACTTCCTACTATTTGTGCAAGCGAGAACGACGACGGACCCCATAAAACAGTCACATTTAAGTAAAGTTGTGTTCCACTGCAATCCTAAAGCGCGAAGTTGCAAGCATGAACGATGCATGATGCAACATACACAAGAGAGACTCTCATATAACATGCTAAGTACGTTTTATAAATAAATGTATAGTAAAAGAAAAGATTTATTCGAAACAAAAAAGAAAAAAAAACCAAGCAAGTAATAATCCAGAGTCGAATATTGTTATAGTGAAAGAGAGAAAGGGAGAGAGCCCCTTTAGTAGTAATCGAGATACAAAAGCACACATGATCATCATTTTAGCATGGTAATTAAAACATCCTGTCCCTACGAGCCACCATCTAAAGCAGAACCAACAAAAAAGAAATCAAAGGTAAAGAAATTCTTTTCGGGTTTGGAAAGAAGTTCAACGGAATCCGCTTTAACTTTCACAGCGGGGCCGGTTGGTTCGAGTACGGTACTCCCGCAGGATATAAAAGGAAATCGCGATCACTTGAATAAAAAATGTCTTCAATAAAACAATTAAACACAAGTTTATTAGATCGTACCTTGCTGCAATACTGAGAAACCATGGCACTTTACTCACAGTTTTCCTTTCATTGGTAGGAGTTTCGTCGTTGGAGCTGCTGGACGATTGGGCATATTTGGCTGGTAAATGTCGATCAATCGATCCGCTTCACGCCAACCGCTTGCGACCGCCCCTTGTACGGTTGAGTAGAACTGCGGATGAGAAGCTTCACCGGCGAACTGCACGATCGGTAAGATAACATTCGAGCCTCCCGAACTTCGTGTCGTGAGTGGATATGCAAGGTCGGCTGCCGTTGCATCGATTGCGTCCGATTTGATCGATCGACTGCTGTAGGACCCACGAAAGTGTGGATCACTGTACCATCGACTGCGAGAAAACCACGCCGGTCGGGTCGATCGGTGCAACCGGAACTGATCCGGGGGCAGAAACTTGCACAGAAGATACATCAACCCATCGATAACGTCGGCCTCAGGAAGTGATTCCATCGTGCGCGCATGGTGCCCGTAGATCCAGCCGACAAGCAGCCGCTCTGTGCGATCGGGTACAAAGAAGCTACATACGCTCTCGAGCCACTGGCGATTCGGGGTTGCTTGTAGCTCAACCAAGTCGTCCGGTTCCCACAGCAACCCGAAACCATGCCAATCCCGTGGCCAGAACGGTTCGTCGAATTCGAGAAACATTTTGTCGATCGTACCGATGTACAGACCCTCGATGGCGTTTCGCTTTGGCTCGGGTAGAGGCGGATCGAACCAAACGGTGTGCATCTCTTTCAGGACCCCCAGAGAAACGGTGACAATGAGATGGGTAGCGGCAAAGGTAGCTCCGTTGGTGCACGTGACCGTAGCTGCTGATCCGTTCCATTTGATAGAACAAACGGTATGGTTGAATCTGACGTACTTTTCCACCGGAATGGGTGTACAATTTTGCTCGGGTAGGTTTTTCTTTAACGAACGACGGAAAGAGCTTATCGTAATTGAATGCATGGCATCGGTTCATTCAACCTACCATAAGCAGATCAAGGATGGTGTGAAATCCACGGTTCTTCCAGTTAATCAGATACTCATCCTGATGATCCTCAAATTCGAGTAAACCGGCTCCGGAAACTTCGTGTAGTGTGTCGGTGGCATTGTAGGTATTATGGTATTTTACAAAAAAGTCGTACATTTGCTGGCAGGTCCGCCGGTCTATACCCTTGAAGCAACCTGCACGTAAGCCTTCGTGAAATCTGGAAAAATAGAAAAAACAAGATTCAATGTGCCTTGCTGAAACGACATCCCGTTTGCGAAACGGTAAAGAAGCTTACACTTTGTCGTAGAATGCTCCCAACGATCCAGAGAACTTTCTTAAATCGTCCTCATTTGCTTCCATTAAATCGTTCAAGGTCTGCATGAACCGGTCGGACTTCTCCTTCGGCACCATCGATCCTTTTGATGTATAGTACAGTTCGTTTTCCATATGGTCCTCCACCTCGATCAAATCGTACTCGTTGGCCATGTCGTAGATAAAGTTATTGTCCTTACCGTGCACCCTATCGATTTATCGAAGGAAATCGTAAAACGTGTGAGTGTTGCACGTGCGTATGCTCTTAAAGCAATCGTACCTACCATTGTGCACCATAGTCAAGAACGTTCGTGCCGCGTCGTACCGAGTGAATTCGGCCACCAATGCGATCATTAGCTTCGAGAATTGTAATACTTTGAAAGCCACGCTCCAGCAACCGAGTAGCGGCAGCAATTCCTGCAGCACCAGCTCCAACAATCAACACACTTGGATCGGTATCCATGGCGCTGTTCGACGTCGTCCAACGTCTGTTGTTGAACTGTATCATGTTACCCTACCTCGCAACCGGAATGAATAATATGCTGAGGTTAGGATGTGATAAGATTTCGCTCAGTTATCAAACCTGTGATAACACGGACCCACATTAGGCAAGCCATTTCCCACTAACTAACCCGAAGGTTGGAACGTGGCTATTCGTAAAATTACACGGAGGATATTACCTTGGCAACAACTCCAGGAACATATGATGTTCTATTGGCTTCTTATTTTTAAATAGGCATGTTCCTTTCCTCGATACGGACGTCATTTTGATTATCAAGAGGGCTCGAAATTGTCCGTTTGAATGCGACAATAGGAATATTTAACAAAGCTAGAAAAAGGCGCATTTGTTAAATGTATTTGTAATTGTTTAGAAAGAATTTGAATCAACTGGGTCAATCCGTTTACTTTTACTTTCAATTCAGAGTAACAAATAATCAATAACAGCTAGTAAAAAGAATGTTTCTTGCAGTGCAGGTGAATTTCTACATAATGTTATTTCCATTTTACTACCATGTTTCAACATTAATCTAGTATACCCGTTACACATGTACATTGTACAGATGAATCAAGCGGTCGGCTTCACGTTGTCCACTCTCAATCGCACCGTGAACTGTTGAATAGCTTTTCCAACTGGTGGCTTCCCCGGCAAACTGAACTACTGGCTTTCCGTCGTCATTCAGCAAAGGTGTGGCAAGATATTTGGCACCGGTTTTTAGCCGTTCAGTAGTTATCGATCTGCTCGAGTAAGATCCCCGGAAGTGACGATCCGATGACCAGTTGGATCTGCGATGTCAAGTAGAGTTATGGGAAGTGAGATATAATATAATATAATGAGGTAATATATAATAAGTTTATTAGAATAAAAATTTTCAAAAAATTACCTTATTATTGACTGCACTTTTCCAAAGTGAATGTTATTCGCGAAAATGTTCAGAATGTGCTGTACGCCTTCTATTATGGTTTCATCCGGCAACAGTTCCGCCTGCCGCCCTTCGATCCCATTCATCCAAGCAGCTACAACATTTGGCTGGTTGTCAATGCGGAAAAAGGTGGAAATAGCTTCGGTCCAGGCATGCTCGGATTTTCGAAGAGTTTGAAGATCCGACTCGAACCAGAGCAGCTGTAAGGTGTTCGGGAAGTCACTCGGGATGGGCGCATCGAATAGAATGACGATTTTGTTGACGGTTCCAAAGTAGAGTCCTCTTATCGCATCGAGATTAACTGTCGGTAGCGATGGAGTAAACATTGTTTGGTGGTTCTCCTTGAGGACACCTAACGAAACGGTCACTATGACATGATCAGCCTCGTAATGAGAGCCATCGTCGGTGGTGACGAGGACCGTTGTATTCGGTGTTGCATTCCATTGGATGTTGGTTACAAATCTACCGTACTTAATCAGTGTATCAAGTGGAACTGGCGTAAGTGTTGTGTCGACGATGCCTGGGTAGTTACCCTATAGAAAAATTAGTTTTGTATCAAATTGACATTAAATAATTGTAAGAAATATGCTTACCGAAACGATGTCAAGAATAGTAGAGAATCCTTTCTCCCCCATCCATGCAAGAACCTGATTTCCTTCAGATACAACGTAGCTATCAGATTCATTAGCCGCGACTTCATACCAGGAATCATAGGCATTATAACCTCGCTCGTAGTTGTGGTAGTATACGAGAAACTGCTCCGCCAAATCCCTACTCACGTCTTCAAAGGCGGAATCAGTTTGAAGTTTATTCCAATATTGTTGAGAGAAGAAATCTCCCAAACTACCAGCAAAAGTGTTTCGCTCCTTGGATTCAACAATACTTTCCGCCAACGCCATTAGCCGTTCAACAAGTTCTTCGGGTACTTGCGTTCCGTTCGAACGCATCATCGCTCCATCGTTCGCTACGAGGGAAGATTTCAGAAGCCCCGGATACACGGAGGCCATTTGAAACACTACGTTATCCTTCTCGCCATGGCACCACTGAGCTCCGAGTTCTATAATTCCACTTCCAAATGGCTTAGTGCAGATGCGACCCCCAATGCGTTGTGAGCCTTCCAGTAGAGTTAGATTTCGAAGTCCGCTTTGGTAAAGTTTGCACACTGCAGCAATTCCGGCCGCACCGGCCCCAACAACTACTACCCTTGGTACGTTCTCCATTTGGGTATCTATATGCGTCCACGTTCAGATGGTAACTGTTTAAAACTAGGAAAAGCTTTATTGATATTTTGCACATAAGCCTGTCATATGATATTATCTGATAAGAGTCATATGTTTACATTATCTACTACGAGGTACCATATTATCTTCTATCTAGGATTAATTATTGTTAAAGTTGATTCACCAAACGTTATTTGGATTTGTTTCTGACATTTACCTTTGAGTTTATGAATTTACTTTTGAGTGAAAGTGAATGAAAAATATGAAAATGGGAGAATGATCCAGCTTTTTTGAATTGTGTTTTGATGCAAAAAAGGTACCGTGTTTTTGGGTAAAAATGTGAGATTGAAGCACTAACGTAAATTAAAAAGAGCAGTGTAAAAATTTTATTGAAGAAGAGGAACATAATCAGAATAGTTTTAGGGTAATTGAAAAGGATTAGCAAAAGTCTTACTCGTTTTCAAATATAGTAGTTTTACTTAACTTACTTACTTACGGTTTTGTTCTTCACACATTTCACGATTCGATAATAAATCGACTAAAAAATACTGAATTAAAAAGAAAAAACATGAATTACTTGGTTTGGTTTATAGAAAATGACACTCAAGGAAAAATATTTCTTGTTAAAAATTTTAATTTGTGTGATTTTATCAAAATATAAATTTTATAAATTTCTAAAACAAAGTTGAATGGAGATTTTGCATGTATTTTTGAGTTCTTCACCTTATAGCTGCTGTAGAACGCTTAATCGGCCTCTGACGACATGTGTTTAATAGGGATCTTTTTTTTTCTTAAATCACAAGAAAAGAAACTACTTCAGAAGGTGTTAACGATGAGCTTCAATAAAAAAATATTTCTAATTCAATTTATTTACACAACTTGTTTTTAATAGTTTGAGTTGTGGAGATCTCGTATGCGAATAGCATCGGAGGACTTCAGCAGAAGAGAGCGTTAGATAATATTTTGTATAATACATTTACATCGTACGGTACAAAAAAGATTTGTTTGTGCTGTATTTGCATGTTTTATTTCTTTTGGACGAAAGTACTTTCAATCATTGCTTCCGGTTGCTCATCATTTATAAAGACGAATCAAGCGGTTAGCTTCACGGAACCCACTATCAATGGCCCCGTGGACGGTGGAGTAGTGCACCCGGTTAGTAGCTTCTCCGGCAAACAGAACAACAGGTTCACTAAGGGCATTCTTCAGTGGGGTGGCGAGGAATTGTGCTCCGGTTTCTTGGTTTTCGGTCGCCATCGAACGACTGGAGTAGGAACCACGGAACAGACGATCCGATGACCATTTTGATCTGTGAGGTGTTAGAATAGAAGGATGGTATGGTTAACACAAAACACGATTCCTGTTGTCATAACGGTCGTATCCTACGAACCTCAAGATTGATAATACATTGCCGAATTGCATGTTTTTGGCAAAAATTTTCAAAAGATGCAGTATACCAGACTTAATCGGGGCATCACGGAGATACTCGGCCTTTCGTCCTTCGGCCCCATTCATCCAAGCCATCAGCACGTTCGGTTGGTTGTCAATACGGAAAAAGGTGGAAATCGCTTCGGCCCAGGCATGCTCCGAGAGTCGCAGAGCCTGCAGGTCCGGTTTATACCAGAGCAGGTGCACGGTGTTAGGAAAGTCTTCCGGAATAGGGGCATCGAAGTAAACGAAAATTTTGTTCACTGTTCCAAAGTAAAGTCCCGTAATGGCATTCTGGTTGACTGATGGGAGTGCTGGAGTGAACATGGTGCGGTAGTTCTCCTTGAGGACACCCAGCGAAACGGTCACTATGACATGGTCCGCTTGGTAGCGGTCGCCATTTTGTGTAGTTACAAAAACGTCGCCCTCGGGGCTCATCCAATTTATGTTCGATACAAAATTGTTGAATTTAACCAGACTTCCGATCGGAACTGGAGTGAGAGATTTGTTGGTGTTACCAGGGTAGTTCCCCTAATAGAAAGAAAATGCTGTTAGTTGAAACACAACAATTAGAAATCTGCGAAATGTTGTCACACTCACCGACACGATATCCAGAATGGCGGTGAACCCTCTCTTTCCGTTCCAAGCAATGTCCTGATTTCCTGCCGGTTCCACGTAGCTATCCGATTCAGCTGCTGCAACATCATACCACGAATCGTACGCAGTATAGCCGCGTTCGTAGTTATGATAGTAGACGAGGAATTGTTCCGCAAGCTCGCGACTAATATCTTTAAAAGCTGGATCCGTTTGGAGCCGCTTCCAGTACTGTTGGGTGAAGAATTCACCCAAACTACCGCTGAAAGTATCCCGGGCATCCGATTCGATTATTTCCTCTGCCATAGTTTGTAGTCTTTCCGCTACCGCCCCAGGAACTTGTACCCCACTCGAGCGGATCAGCACGGCATCCTCATCGGCTATAATGGAGGACTTCAGGAGACCCGGATAGACCTTTGCCAATTGATAGACTACGTTGCCCTGCTCTCCGTGACACCATTGAGCTCCGAGCTCCACAATGCCACTGCCACTTCCAAACGGTGTCGTGCGGATACGGCCACCAAGGCGTGGCGATGCCTCCAAAATGATAATATTTTTGAATCCATTCTGGTAGAGCCGACTGGCAGCCGAAATGCCTGCAGCACCAGCGCCGACCACGATGATACTCGGATTCCCGGCTCCACTCACTGAACCAACGAAACCGATCACGAACAGCCAGCAGATCGAGAAAGCCAATGTCGGATACCCTGCCATCGTCAGGGTGTTTGAGGTGAATATCAAACTTTTAGGATGTCTTACCCAATACGGCCGAGCACAAATGGAGACCAGAACCGCGCGAAACACGCGAATGATTGGAAACCCGCACGACACGATGCCTATTTATTCCATCTGACCCGTCGATCCGTTCATTTTTCGTAGAAAGACAAGGACAATCACAATGCATTCATTGATAGGTTTTATCTTGAACTGTCTTAAATTATTCGAAACACACCCTCTTACGCCAACACTCTGGGTTGTGTTTCTACAGCCTGTTTTATTTTATTTTTATTTTAGGAATGTTTACTTTCCAAAAAATGAATCAATTGTAGAGAAAGAACACGTGATGCGTCAGAAAACGGAACTCTAAAACATTTGCATTTACACGTCCGCCCTTTGATAGTTAAGTTATTCTTCAAACCAACATCCTTCAACGGCAGAACGGATAATAAGTCTCCTTAAAATGTGACGATTCACCTAAAACATGTTGACATAGGTGCATTTATTGCTGCAACAGCGAACGTATGAACTATATTGTTATTGTGTATGTCTATTCACATCCAAATTTCTTCCACTTTTAAATACACCATATTTATGAAACATTATTTTTAGGTAATTTCTCCTCGCAGTAGTAGGATTTGCCGCGAAAGTTGCTAATTATACATGAATTATTATCTTTTATATTGGAGCACTAAATGGGTGACTGGCAGTTACAGGCGGATCTACCTATGAGGGGACTGAGCGGCCGCGGGGGGACCCGTGTTTAAGGAGGCCCCTTCATGAAAACCTTAAACCGAAAAATTAATCACCGATTTCATTTATTCTCGCTGTGGTATACATACATTGATCAAAGTTATTTTTGATATACATACTTTCATATTACTTAACCAGTGTTAATTATCACCTTTGAAGGCTTAGAAGAATATGTTTTCGTCTGTCTTCTTTCCATCTTATCTTTCCGTTTGACTTAAAATGCTCTCAATTCACGGGCCACCAGCAAAAGTCTTCATTGTTACCGGCGGCATTGTTTTTACATTATTTTCCCTATCGATGTTCAAATTGATAAACAGATTTAATTTAAAAACCATGGCCTTGAAAAATGAAATTATCACATGGAACCTATTTGCACTTTATAAAAACATCATCTTTTAACTGTAACTAATTTGTATTTATTTAAATAAAAATTTGTATTTGGTTAAACAAAGAAAGGCATTATATTTATTGCAGAAAAGAATTAAAATGAGTGTGATATCCACCATGCTCGTATATTGCTGTATCAACGCATACGCTGCGAGTCAACGGGCATCGGTCGCCACACACGACCGTCTCTATTCAGAGTCCGATCCATACTGACTACCCTCTATCCGTGTAACCCGAAACCCAGGATGCCACATCCTCCCTTTGGCAAAAATAAAGCGTTACCTATTCCCACAATTCTCTACTCTCTACACACATGTTCAAAGTACCGCTTCGGTGGTCTTATTTTCCTACCGCTACGCCCTTCAGACCTCGGGTTCTCTTTGAATGACTCTTCCTATCTTCCCTCGCATTACGGTCAAATTTGGCAACTTGGTCCCGATCCCTTAACTCCTCGTCTTGAGGACGTGCTGAATCAACATTAATATTGGGGAGCAGATTCCTCACTGCTCTACCAAACAATCAATTGTGCTGGAGGAATTTTCGTCACGTGATGCGGCCATGAGTTGTATGCAACCACATAGTCAGCCAAAACATCCTTCCAATTCTGTTTTTTTTTCAGCCTAGCTACAGTTATCGTTTGATTCGCATACCCTTTTAATACCTCTTCTGGATGCACCGTCAAATCCTGGCTAATAGTGTGGGACTTTTGTCTTATTATTTGCCACCCCTGGGTCGTGATGGTATTTACCGTGGCCCCGGAGTCGATTAGGAATGTGAACCTCTCAGAACCAAGCACGCAATGTACCAACCGGGGATCCCCATCGCTATTGGAATCGAACTGCGGAGTCATAGGGCACCCGGTGATCATCTATTTGATTTCACCGGCAATCAGCACCAGCTTGATTTTCACCTTACTCACCAATACCAAACCGCTGTTCCGTGCCACCGGCCTAATATTCATGTTTCATCCTGTTTCTTTATTCGTGCATATGGGCTACCGTTTGCCCTTCAAGCAGTCTAAAACAAAAACAAACAAAACAAAACAAAACTCAACGCTTTTCTGCACTGGTCATGGGCCGAACCCGACTCAGTGACGTTCGCGATCACCGCACCGCTCTGTTGGTCATGGGCCGAACCCGACTCAACTTTCGTACTCTCTCTCTCACTGGCCATGGGCCAAACCCGACTCAGTGGTGTCTCCGATATTACCTCTCTGTTGGTCATGGGCCGAACCCGACTCAACTGTCGCACTCTCTCTTACTGGCCATGGGCCGAACCCGACTCAGTGGTGTCTCCGATTTTGCCTTTCTGTTGGTCATGGGCCGAACCCGACTCAACTGTCGCACTCTTTCTCACTGGCCATGGGCCGAACCCGACTCAGTGGTGTCTCCGATTTTGCCTTTCTGTTGGTCATGGGCCGAACCCGACTCAACTGTCGCACTCTTTCTCACTGGCCATGGGCCGAACCCGACTCAGTGGTGTCTCCGATTTTGCCTTTCTGTTGGTCATGGGCCGAACCCGACTCAACCGTCGCACTCTCGCTCACTGGCCATGGGCCGAACCCGACTCAGTGGTGTCTGCGAAAATGTTAACAAATGCCCCTTTGTTGGTCATGGGCCGAACCCGACTCAACTTTCTTCCCAAAAACTCACATACGCGTCCTCCTTTCTTCATCACTACCGGTTATCAATTTTCCACTTCGTTATCATGGCAGGATCGCCAATGTGATATCCACCATGCTCGTATATTGCTGTATCAACGCATACGCTGCGAGTCAACGGGCATCGGTCGCCACACACGACCGTCTCTATTCAGAGTCCGATCCATACTGACTACCCTCTATCCGTGTAACCCGAAACCCAGGATGCCACAATGAGTACTTTTCAATAGGTCTGGTTGGCTTAGGATTTGGAAGCCATAATTAACAGAACGAACGGAATTTCATTAACTTGCTCAGATTACTTAATTCAGATTGACTGTATTCGAAAAACGAAGTATTAATATCTGATTTACTAAAACATGCAAATTGTGAGTTACCTATCACATTATATTGTTGATAAATTTATTTATTTATTTTAGATTCTTTGCCTGAATTAATGTTTACTATAAGATATGTAACGAAGTTAAGGATAATAACGGAAAGATGTGTAGAATTTATTCCTAATAAAAAGCATGAAGACTATATGCTGGAAACATATAGAAAGGATTGCTAGCTGTTACAAAAAGTGCACGTCGTGCGGCCGTCATCTGATCATCCACCGTTCTCCAGAATACTTGGTCTATGGCTGCAGCTCTCAATCCCCAGTCACATCCGATGTCCCGCAGGTTTTGGATCATTCGCCGAGTTCGCTGGGCCCCTTGTCGTCTCGTGCCGGGTGGGTCGCTGGTGAACACCACCACGAGGTGCAGCATGAGTCCGGCATCTTCATGGCATGCCCCAGCCAAAGAATCCTGTCGGCTTTCGCCACTGTCGTCAGAATGTCCAACTCTGCATACAGTTCAGCTACCCTGTGGTTCATCCTTCTCTTCCACACTCCCTGCTCACACACGCCGCAAAAGATAGACCGGAATACGCGTCGCACGAAGACTACGAGCGCGTTGGCTCATCCTTAAGAAGAGTCCACCGTGACAAACCGTGCCACGGATGTCTAAGCCCGCGCTTCTCATGACACCTTTCAGAACGTTATTGAATAGAACTCAGGAAAGTCCGTCTCCCTGCCTCAGACCCCGGTGAGATTCGAACGGATTGGACAGCATGTTCGAAATTTTCATCTTACCCAGTTCCCCTGCTCAGAAAAACTGTACTGCCGCATGGTCTTCCATAGATCCTTTCTGTCTGTGGTGTCATAGGCCGCCTTGAAGTCTTCTGGAGGATCTGCCGTAGAGTGAAGATTTGGTCGGTGGTGTATTTGCCTCCAACAAACCCAGCTTGGTAGCTTCCGACGAAATCTGTAGCAAGGGGTGCGAGTCTGCAGAAGGCTATTTGGGATAGGATTTTGTAGGCAGCATTGAGAACTGTGTATGGCTCGAAAAGTTGGCACAGTCCATTCTGTCACTCTTCTTGTACGCTGCGTGGATGACACCCAGCTTCCAGTCCTCTGGTACCCTTTCCTGCTCCAAAAATGTTCACAATAAGCTGATGCATACTGCCGGCAAACTCTACCAAACCCATCTTGAATAATTCAGTCGATAGCTCATCGCTGCCAGCTGTTTTGTTATGTTTCAGCTGATTGATGGCACTAGTGATTTCGTTCAAGGATGGTGGGAGTACATGGTCATCTACCTCCTAGCTAATGAGCTGCTTAATTCTCGGCTCCCCTAGTTCCACTTCGGTCAGGTGGCCTTTGAAGTAACACTTCCACCTTTCGATCACCTCTTTCCGCTCGTCCGTGCGAATGCTACCCCTGCTCGTGTCAACACATTGCGACGTTGGTGTGAAGCCGCCACGTGTCTTCTTTCACATCCGGTAGAGCTGGCGAGTTTCCCCCTGACTGAGATAGCTGATCCAGCAGCGCCCATGAGTGTAACAAATTCAAATCAATCATTCTTTTGAAAACTTGATTTTTATATTTGCATTAAATATGGTACGCTATATGGTTTTAAACAATATATTTTTTCCTGATACATAAAACAGTATTTCTGCATTGTGTGAATCATTAGGTCTGGCTTGTTTCTTTTCACCACGTCGCTTAGCTGTAATGTTGCAGTAAACGATCAGCCTCACGGAATCCACTATCAATAGCGCCATGGACGGTGGAATAATGCACACGATTGGTTGCTTCACCAGCAAAAAGGACTACCGGTTCGTTCCCAGCGTTCACCAGAGGAGTGGCCAGGTTTTGCGCCCCCGTGTTCAATTGCTCCGTTGTTATCGATCTGCTCGAGTATGATCCACGGAACAGGCGTTCGGATGACCACTTGGACCTGTGGAGTTGTGGGAAGCGTGTAACTCATTTCATAGTTCTACAATGTGATCACGTCATCGAGTGATACTTTCCTCAGTACTTTGTTTACGTTACCGAAGGTAATGTCCTTGGTGAAAATTTTAAGTAGATGAAGCACGCCAGCCCTAACAGTTTCATCTGATAGTAGTTCAGCCGTTCGTCCCTCGGCTCCATTCATCCAAGCCATCAGCACATTCGGTTGGTTGTCAATACGGAAAAAGGTGGAAATTGCTTCGGCCCAGGCATGCTCCGAAAGTCGCAGAGCCTGCAGGTCCGAGTCAAACCAGAGCAGGTGCACGGTATTGGGAAAGTCGTCCGGGATGGGAGCGTCGAACAGGACGAAAATTTTGTTCACTGTTCCAAAGTAAAGTCCCGTAATGGCATTTTGATTGATTGTTGGAAGCGCTGGAGTGAACATGGTGCGGTAGTTCTCTTTGAGGACACCCAGCGAAACGGTCACTATGACATGGTCCGCCTCATATCGAGACCCATCCTCAGAAGTAATCAAAACATTTTCATTTGGCGTTCCATTCCACTGAATGTTTGAAACAAATTTACCGTATGTAATCAGTTTGTCCAACGGGACTGGGGTGCGTGTTGTAGTGACTGAGTGTGGGAAGTTACCCTGCGTAATGAAACTTGGATTAGCATCACAAAGCAAAGAGCCATACAAATATTATACTTACAGAAACGATATCAAAAATGGTGGAGAATCCTTTCGTTCCGTTCCAAGCGATGTCTTGATTTCCTGCCGGTTCCACGTAGCCATCCGTTTCGCTAGCAGCGACCTCGTACCATGAATCGTACGCAGTGTAGCCGCGTTCGTAGTTATGATAGTAGACGAGGAATTGTTCCGCCAGCTCGCGATTAATATCGCTAAACGCTGGATCCGTCTGGAGCCGCTGCCAGTACTGTTGGGTGAAGAATTCACCCAAACTACCGCTGAAATTATCCCGTTCTTCCGATTCGATTATTTCCTCTGCCATTGTTTGTAATCTTTCCGCTACTTCCTCAGGAACTCGTACCCCACTCGAGCGGATCAGCACGGCATCTTCATCGGCTATAATGGAGGACTTCAGGAGACCCGGATAGACCTTTGCCAACTGATAGACTACGTTGCCCTGCTCTCCGTGACACCATTGAGCTCCGAGCTCCACAATGCCACTGCCACTTCCAAACGGTGTCGTGCGGATACGGCCACCAAGGCGTGGCGATGCCTCCAAAATGGCAATATTTTTTAATCCATTCTGATAAAGCCGACTGGCAGCAGCAATTCCAGCGGCACCAGCGCCGACCACGATGATACGCGGATTTTCACCTGTAGCAACCGCTCTGACCTTGCTCACGGTGATGGTCAGCAAGATGATCATCCTGACCAATGTCGGAGACCATTTGCCTTCCAAACGTTGAGTCATCATCTGCCCAAATAAAAATAAAACTCGCAAACTAAATACGACCCTCCAATCTGCTCAAAGTACTCACGCTAGAACGTTCCGGTATTGGTTCTGTTGATGATGCAAAGGTTCTAACGCATGTTTCCAATTGAAACTGTTGCGCACCTGATGGAACGCTTGAATGATCTGCGTAACACTCGGGCTCATTGTTTTATATTCTCGCGAGCCTATTCACCGCGATCTCTCTGCGGTCCTGGCGTAATAGTCTCTTTGTCTGCTAAAATGAGACGATCGCGAACTACAGGGTCCCATTTATTTGTCATCATCAAACATATTCAGTTGAATTGCGAAATGCAAAGAAAGAAGTATCTGTTTAGCGAACGTATTTGACGCAGGGTACAGTAAAGGGATCTAGTCATATTCTAAACAACAAGTTGTACAAAATATATTCATGAGAAGGAATAAATACCAATCATTTATATATGCTTTCACAGGTTAGCCGTTTTATTTATAGAAGTAGATTTTGTTTGAGTGCTCCCTCGAATAAATTTCGTCCGACACTGTATCAATAAAAAAATGTTCAGAATTTAGGAGTACAATTCTAGCAAACGGTTTGCTTCCCGTCGTCCACTCTCAATCGCACCGTGCACAGTGGAGAACCTTTGTCGATGTGTGGCTTCCCCAGCAAACTGAACCACTGGATTTCCGTCGTCATTCAGCAAAGGTGTGGCAAGATATTTGGCACCGGTTTTTAGCCGTTCAGTAGTTATCGATCTACTCGAGTAAGATCCCCGGAAGTGACGATCCGATGACCAGTTGGATCTGCGATGTCAAGTAGAGTTATGGGAAGTGAGATACATTTTATCAGAACAAAAATTTTCAAAAAATTACCTTTTTATTGACTGCACTTTTCCAAAGGTAATGTTATTCGCGAAAATGTTCAGAATGTGCTGTACGCCTTCTATTATGGTTTCATCCGGCAACAGTTCCGCCTGCCGCCCTTCGATCCCATTCATCCAAGCAGCTACAACATTTGGCTGGTTGTCAATGCGGAAAAAGGTGGAAATAGCTTCGGTCCAGGCATGCTCGGATTTTCGAAGAGTTTGAAGATCCGACTCGAACCAGAGCAGCTGTAAGGTGTTCGGGAAGTCACTCGGGATGGGCGCATCGAATAGAATGACGATTTTGTTGACGGTTCCAAAGTAGAGTCCTCTTATCGCATCGAGATTAACTGTCGGTAGCGATGGAGTAAACATTGTTTGGTGGTTCTCCTTGAGGACACCTAACGAAACGGTCACTATGACATGATCAGCCTCGTAATGAGAGCCATCGTCGGTGGTGACGAGGACCGTTGTATTCGGTGTTGCATTCCATTGGATGTTGGTTACAAATCTACCGTACCTAATCAGTGTATCAAGTGGAACTGGCGTAAGTGTTGTGTCGACGATGCCCGGGTAATTACCCTATAGAAAAATGAGGTTTGTGCCAAATTTTCAAATCAAATCAAATAATTGTAAGGAATATGCTTACCGAGACGATGTCAAGAATAGTAGAGAATCCTTTCTCCCCCGTCCATGCAAGAACCTGATTTCCTTCAGATACAACGTAGCTATCAGATTCATTAGCCGCGACTTCATACCAGGAATCATAGGCATTATAACCTCGCTCGTAGTTGTGGTAGTATACGAGAAACTGCTCCGCCAAATCCCTACTCACGTCTTCAAAGGCGGAATCAGTTTGAAGTTTATTCCAATATTGTTGAGAGAAGAAATCTCCCAAACTACCAGCAAAATTGTTTCGCTCATTGGACTCTACGATGCCTTCCGCCAATGCCATTAGCCGTTCAACAAGTTCTTCGGGTACTTGCGTTCCGTTTGAACGCATCAACACTCCATTAGTCGCTACGATTGATGTTTCTAAAAGTCCAGGATACACGGAGGCCATTTGATACGCAATATTATCTTGTTCGCCATGGCACCACTGAGCTCCGAGTTCAACCACACCATTTCCAAAGGACACTGTGCGAATTCGGCCTCCTATGCGCTGTGAGCCTTCTAGTAGGGTTATATTAGATATTCCGTTTTGATAAAGATGACTCGCTGTGGCGATTCCGGCCGCACCGGCACCAATGATTAGAACACGCGGATGTATTGTGGAGTTTACTACTTCGGTTAGAATTATCAGGAAGCTGATAAAGCTAAGTAGCACTTGGCACCACCACTTCATAATAATTTTGTGTATTTCTCTGGAAAAAAATTCACTCTACACTGGTATATCCTAATAATCGCTGTAAAAAAAAATATTTTCAAATGTAGTTAATTTGAACATGTACAATGCACTAGGTAATTGGAAGAATCTAATTCGACCGGCGATAACAGCCCGGGCCGTGGGTTGGGACTATCAATCGAGGCAATCATCGTGAAGTCCAGTGAAGGTCAAATCAATATGTGTGTACTATAATGTAACATGTACGCACAAAAATACCTACACGACAACACGTGTTCTGAAATGGAAACATGAATTAAACTTTCACCAATTTGAATAGTATTTGTTTAATTTAAATTTTCATATGTTCATTCGCAAACTGAATACTATCTTTCGTTTCAGATAACCAGAAAATTAATAAAATATTCAATAAATGATTGTTGAAAGATAATTTCAATACTTTTAACACTATTAATCCACTGATAATACTTTTAAATAAATAACAACACTCCTTAAAAACGTCTTTCCCATGCGATAGAAGAACACCAATTGAACCGCTTATCATCTAAACTTGGTATGCCAATGTCAGAAGCAATCAAGAATAAAAACCAATATGAAAAAAAATCTGCCGCGCGTCAGTGTTTTTTCGAACAGATTTGAACTACTTGAGGAATGAGAGATCCAGATCACGTGGATGATTGGATATAAAAAACTTCTGTTGAAATTTTAGAACTTCAATACCAATATCCCAACAGATCAATAAAAATATTGCGAAGAATTTATTCAGAGTTAATCATGTAGTTTAAAGTATTTGAGATTATTTAGAACTACTAGAGGCACATGACTCTTTGTTCATGCTTAAACGCTCAGGAGCGGTCAGTTCGAACCGCTATAACTTCGTCAATTTCATTTTTATTTTTGAAGTTTTCGAACGGTCTCTTTTTAGTACAACGGCTTTTTCTTTGCATTTTTGAAAATCCGTTCCGTCCATCCCCACTTCATACGAATAAAAACAAATTGGAATCATATTGGTTGTCGCTGATGTATATCCTATATAACCTTCCTTTTTCTCGAGAATTGAGTATCTGGAAGAGAAAATGAAAAGTTCCCTGATAAAACTCCTTGTTTTAGTTGAGGAAATATTCATCCGTTTTCGAGGTATTGAAAAATGGAAAACTGCCACGAAATTGTTCGCATTTGTATTCTACCATAAATTTTAATTCGTATTCTATTCAAACTGATTTCAAAATGAGCCTCGCTCAGGGGCGGATTGAAATTGCCGTCGGTTACTTTTGAACTGTCGTATCAACTAGTGGTGAGAACTCTAGATAGGAACGGCGACTCCACTCCGAATCCGCCTCCCTGAATTCTTACTCTACTCTGATAGAATTCTGTGTTTAAATTCGAATGCCTCGATTGAACTTTAATAGTTTTTGTCCTATAAATTTGTCGATTAAATGAGGCAATCCAATCGAGATTGCCAATAAATACGGTCGCTGTTGGCTCCGGAGTTGATCAGGATTCATATTAGATTGCTGTTTTTGCCCACCACTATTATGAACGTGAGAGAGCTCTCTCGCATCAACAAGTGGTTTTCTTGATTTCTTCTTGACAAATCATTTCAGTTTCTGTTCGACATTCGTGGAGTGCGGATGTGCGTGGCGAACGGTCCGCGACGTTTGGTGGTAAGGTGTAGTTAACCGTTAAAAAATCGCTTGTGTTATTCTTTTAGCATAGTGACAATCGTGTGTAGGTTTTTATTTATTTAGCGATTCGTTAATTTGAATGCGTGTTTATGCGAATATGTAACTAAACGAAATACAATCGTCGCGAATAGCGTCAACGATCGCGAATGAGCAAGATCGATCATTATTCGCTCTAAAGGTTTTGAACACATTGAAGCGAAATAATGAAGCGGTGAACCGCATGTCCCCGAACAGCAATCGTTGTTGATCGAGTCACAATTAACGGGTCGTGTAGTATTGGTAAATATGCGGTACTGGTTGGTGATCTGCGAACATAGATCATCGACGCACAACGGTTCTGTTGGATACATACAAACACACATACACATCCAAGAGAGTGGGAAGGGGGGCAGCTTTTTGGCCGCGACAACGCCGCAGAATCGCACACTTAAACGACGGAACCATGAAAAAGGGCAAGCAAGTGGGAATAAATGCGTGTTCGCGGGTGTATTTGTAGTGCGCCCTTCCGTTGTAAGTGCTGCGGCTTAAGAGCCTACAACTATTTTATAAAAAACAGTCAGGCAGTTTATCTCACCTTCCGTCATCGAACCTTTCACCTGAGTGGATTGTTCTGTCTTTTTCTTTTGATATTTTCACGGGGGTGCGTAAGTGTTTGTAAAAGCAGCAAAGCATTTTGTGCTTTTTTTAATCGGTAAGCGTAACGCTACCGCGACAGGATGTTCGTTGTTCCTTGCTCCTGATTTTTGTTTTCCTTGATCCTTGTACCGACCGACACAACGACAGGTCAACGTTTCGTACGGCAGGTGACAGCCCGTAAACATGTGTGCGTGTAGTTAACAGTGCAACGAAATGCGTGGTGCACTTTGCGTCGTCGTTTCTCAGCTTCATCATAGTTGGCCTTTGTTTTTATTAATGTTTTCATCTTCACTTTTCTACTCCGCTGCTTATTTCCTTTCCTTCGCTTCGAATCAACCAGATAGTGGTGCACGGTGATTGATGGTATAGTGAATGTGAAAAGCGGTGCGTTCTTCGATCGTTGTGTCACGCGGAAGATAGTGCGAATGGTAAATTTAGCGACCGATCGCTGTTACCGTGCAATCGCCGTGCTGCCGCCGGATCGCATGACGACAAAGTGTTGAGTAGAGTGTTTGTTTGAATAAAAAGAAGCAGAAAAAGCGCATCCACCCGATCGGTCGAGCCCACGGAGATGGTATTCCGGCAGATGGTGGTGATATTGTCCGCCAACGTATCGTGTATGTGAATCATTCGAGGCTGTGCGTTACCGAGCTGCACTAAGTGATTCATATGTGTACCGGTGCACTACGACTACGGCCACGGCAACGGTAAAGATCCCACCCCGAGGTGGTGTGAGTCATCGTTCCCTTAAGACGACGAAAGAAAAAGCCTTGTTCACGATCGCCGCGAGCAACGCTTGAGCGCAACCAAAGCGAAGGTCAAAAGAAAAACCAACATCTTCAACGAATTATTCGGAAGAGAAACGTTCCCAACGTGGCCACTGCCCGTCACAGGATAAGACGGAGAAATAATATGACATGGGATCGTGCACGAGACGACACTTCCTGTTGTCAATATGCATCCTGCAGTTGGTAAGTTTATTTACAAACCATAACTACAAACATCGACGGCATTTGTGGAACGAGAGTTTGTTGAAATTAATTCCTCTTTTGGCAGTTACTTTGTTAAGTTTTGGCAGGACGCGATGGTACGTTTTATAATTTTCCTAATTTTCCAAACAGATGGAATGGGATAAATGGCCTTAATTGCCGGTCCTTAACCCTTAGAGGTCTACATCACCAGGTTAGCTTGCGAAGGCTCAGGAAACTGGATTAAATGGCCCTACTGATGTAAATCCTCGTTAGAAGAAGAAGAAGAACAAGAATATGATACGAACATTGGGAAATGTTCTGGTATTTATGCTTCTTAATAATTGCTGATATTGCTTCAGAAATAGAAAATACTATTGGTAGCAATGTTTCTTTCTGCCATCTCTGCTAAAACCTACATTTAAATCCAAAGCAACAAAATGAGGAGGAAATGTATGGCGCTTTTGATCGATATTTGATATTCAGATTGAACCCAAACTCCTATGAAAAGTTCCCTTTTGACTTACCTCATATCGATATTTTATGATATGATAAATTAGATGACGTATTATCGTGCATTTTTATCTACATCTTGATTTTATAAGCGCAGGGAAATAGTAGCTTGATGTGCTATAATCATGGTAAATGTATGATAAATATATCCAACAAGGAAAATTATATATTAGCCCAGATCATTTCGTTATTTCACAACATACTGCCCTTTCTTTGTGCCAATTCGACTTAAAAGCCGTTGACAGTTTCACGCGCTTCCCTTCATCCCTACGGCATCGCTTGGAGACACTTGACGAGGTTAAAACACTCACTTCCTGTTCGCGGTTCGCGAAACCCTTTGCTCGGTGGCTGATGGGAAAATTCCCGCATCCCGCTATCGAAGGTTTAGTCATTTTTTTTCTGTCGCAAATGGTTTGTGGCGAACCGAGGTTTTTCCAGCTCCTAGCCCACCCTCCCGGCACATTCCCACAGTGCGCTTTCCGTCTGGCGCTAATAAGCGGAAATTTCAAAGGCTGCTTCGAGCCGGTTTTTGGAATTCTGGCGCAACATTTTAGCGACATTGAGCGAGCGCAGCAAGAATCCGATACGAATATGAAGGAAACCGAAACGGATATAAACCGGCGTCGTCATCGTCGGTGGGGAAAAGAAATGTGGCATCCTCACAAGACACGACGGTCACAGTTGTTGCCAATGCGCTGCACGACTTATGCCGCGCAGGATTTGCTCTTCTTGAGGGGTTTCCTTTTCGTGCCGTCAGAATGGCGGGGTGGTGCGGTTGGTGGAGGAAGAATGCAAGATATTTATTTACATCCTGTCGGCGGGTGAACTGGTGCGTCTGACTTGATTCGATATCCATTTTCTATGTGCTTGAAGGAGGCGCGAGGCTTCCAAGGAATAGGCAACCTGTATGGCGAGAGCGAAAGAGAGAAGGATGGACTCAGAGGAGGGCAACGGGATCAGTTTTTGTCTTGGTTGATACTTTTTTTTCTTCTTGTTAGTACCCACGGTGCTGCGGTCAGCCTTCTTACGTCGCGTGAACGTTTAAAAAACCCTTCCCGAAAGATCGTGTAGCCCTTTTTCTTCGGATCCGTCCACGGTCGCCTTTACGCTCCGGCCCGGTCATGTTTCTTCAGTACTCGCAAATCCACAAACCACGCCAAGCCGCCGGGCCGCTTTCATTCTCGCGCCCGGCACGGAAAGAAACTTCTTACGCTTTATGAGTGTTTCATTAAAATTCATTCATTTGCCTTTTCCGTCGACCCTCGGTCGCCTTTGTGACTCTTCCTGTGTTTTCGTAAACTCTTTTCCACCAGCTATCCTGCGTTTGTTTTGTTTTATGTTTTATCTCTTGTTCAAACCATTCGCTGCCGCATTTCTGAAGCGCTCCATGGTCTGCTGCTAACCGTCGGTTTGTTTTTCTTTACTTAAGCCGGTCACCGGACACTAGGGGTTGGCGTTTTTCTTCCTCTTCTATTTTTTTCTCTAATGTGTTCTGGCTCGTTTGATGGCAATCCGTTTTGCTTCTCTTTTGGAGCGACTTCTGGCCAACTTAATATGCTGCAGCTATGTTATATCTTTCCGTTTTCTCTTATGCTGCTGATCGTCCCTTCACGTGCGCAAGCAACCATGTCGACAACATGTTGTGTGTGTGTGTGTGTGGGTTAGATCTTCCAAGTTCGCATACTTTGTGTCGTTCCTGTTGTTGTTTTTTGGTTACGACTGTTTACGTGCAGATCGCTGTGTTAGGCTGTGCATTTTCTGGTTGAAAATAAACCTACACGTCTTGTCCCCATCTTGGTAGTTTAAATACGCCCTGAAATTTCTTTATTCAGGAGATCAACCGGTGATCCCGTTCGGGGGTAGTTAAGTTTTGGTCTGCTCCATTTTCCCAAAACGAAATACCCTAGAATTCGCTATGGTCTTTTCGGAGAAAAATTTTTTTTCTCTCATATTTGTCTATACGACGTTGAATGGAGCTTGGCTAAACCTATTTCAAATTTTTCATTTTCACTGATCTCTACCAAGTTCTGTGATTTTGCTGTATTTTTGAACTAATGAATCCGTGTCGATTTGCTGGTGAATTAAAAACCTCATCGGCAACCTTTGCGTTAAATGCAATGTTTTTTGCATCTATGCACATCTGAAAAAACTAAAAAAACTGTAAATAAATTTCTAAAGGCTATTCTAATAGCTCCTTCTTCTTCTTGGCGTAGCGACCTCTTGGTCATGCCTGCCCGCTAAGGGCTTACTAGACTTGTTTTTCCTGTTGTACGTGGATAGTCAGTCCTCTCGTACAGGGGAGGGTCCGCCGGTCTCGGTTGGGATTCGAACTCACGCCGTCGAGGTGCTGAGCCCCGGCGCTCATGGGCCGATTTTTCACACCAGAGCTACCGCTCGGCTGACGCGGACCCCTAATAGTCTAATAGCTAGATTGTAATTTACCCCCAATTTCTCGTTTAACAAGAATTCACATATTTTCATACGAAATGAAAAGAGCAGCATGTTCTAATGAATTGACAAGAGAATTTGCTCTTAATCATTTAGACTAAGTTAGGCTTAATTGTACAGAACAGTTATTTTGATCAAAGAGACGACTGACCACGACGGTCAAACTTTCTAAACTTAAACAAAAAAATAATAATAAATAAAAAAGTTCCTTTTCTTATTTTTTAGTTATACAGGTTTGGGTTAGTTTAATATTTACACCATGTACTCGATGAACGAGTAGTGTTTTAATCCCAATTAGGAATTTATCCTCTCAAAAATCAACTTTAAAAAATTGCGAAAGCACAGGTAAAAAAAACAGCCTGATTAATTATCTAATTATCTATCAAATGTGAAAAGTTCGAGGTGTCGAAAACTCGACAAAATAAAAATAATATCCGTAATAGATACGATGTATCTCGGAAATAAAACAAACTACACCTAGAGCCATTTGCGTTTGAAGTTGAACCAGAGTTGACTGTATAATTTATTAGCCTATATTTAAATCCGAAGAGTGATCCTCGGAATATTGCAATTTTGTTAACTGATTTTGTTTTTACTGGGAAAATGTGAGAAAGCTTGTGCCCCATAGGAATGTTTGATGCCAGTTTCTACATGTGACTGAAGCAGAACGCCGCGAAAAAGCGTTTTCGAATTTAATGCTGACTTGACTTGAGATATCGTTTGCTAAAGTTGATTCCATAACAGTTTTTTGATGTACGTGATGAACAGTCTTGTCGCCGTGAGGCAAACGCTATCTAGTAAAGCTCCATGCATATTGCTCGTTTATTTATTTTACTCCAGTTGTGCCATCTTCCGACACCCCGGCTTAACACACGCCGATAGTAGAATTAGCACATTTCCTTACCCAACACTGGAACGTCAAATCCGCTGGCAGCTTTCCCGGATTAGGCGCGCTGCCAATGCATACATGCCACTTCTGGTTCTGGTGCCCGGCATTGTCTGCCCTTTGAGTCGGTGCGTGGCACTAAACCGCGAATCCTACCACCCTGTCGGGTGGAAATGTTGTGTCTGCATTCCGTCTGGGATTTCGCCAAACGCAAGCGAAGCTTTTCGCTGCCGGTAAAGCAACTTCTTCTTGCAAACCCGATGGCCGCATCGAGATGGCGAGACTGCTTTCCGGCGGTGGTTTTTGTGGTGGCCAAGGATGCTCGGCAGGGTTCTGGTGTTCAGGGAAACATTGACACTCATGCCGGCACTACAGAACTTTTATGTTCGCCGATGTTGGGTGCTACGAAGTTTTGAGAATCGAGATAATTGTCCACCGCAACTGTTCATGCTTTCTACAGAAATTGTACATGTGCGCCGATGTCGATGCCAGCAGATAAAAGTTTCATATTCAACGACTACTTTGAAATCTCCTCCATTATAGGGACGATTTATTATTTTTTTAAATTTTAAAAGGATCATGTTTTAATAAAAGCCAGAGTTGCATTAAAACGGTTGATGTGAAACAGTAGGAGGGCATATAAAGGATTATTGTGAAGAGGAAATCACATATTTTTTGACGTCCCATAACGTCTCGTAACGTGTCTAATAAGTAGTCTCATCGTAACAAGAGTTACCGTATTATGTGGGGAAATTTGTTGTAGATAGCACACAATTTCAATTTACTATTATTAAGGGGACGGGAAACGAAGCGTAATCGCTAGCGTAATCGTGTTATTCTGCTGGTCCATCTGTCAAAAAGAATTTTGGCTCACCTACCCTATAATCGCATGCGTAATCTTGTCAGTACGTAAACAAACGAATCAATAGTTCATTCATCCGTGATTATTTATCAAATTTCTATGATAATTCAGCGTAGTTTTCGTATTTTGAACAATAAACAACAAAATAATAGCAGTAGCTTCAAGAAATGTTGCCATTTTTACCAAATTGCAAAACATAAACAAAGCAAAGATGACGCTTGGCCTGAATATCGACGATACACGAGAGACCAGCGATTACGCTTCGTTTACCGTGCCCTTTAGTTTATTACTCAAACATACTTGCTATTTTCGTACTCAAAAGCACCGGAAATGTTGGATGCGAATTTGATAAGCAATGCAATGCTCAATGTAATAGTAGAAGGTGTATTTGTTCGTGTATGTGTCTGACCCGGTTTACTTTAGGGGATTTTTTGGGGTAACCAAGTGTGGCCTGTTTCGTTACCTTTGGCTTGTTGCATTTACATGTTTGATTGATCTGAAAAACAAGGCGTGTAACTTCACCTTCAAAAAAGTGACGCGCTCAAACGTCAAACGTTCAGTAAGTTGTAGCTGGGAGTTGAGGATCGCGACGGCTGTTCTCGTGGTGTTGCTTTTTCTGCTAGGAGGAAGTACGAGTTTGAGGAAGGTCTCAGAAAGGGGCCTCTAATCAGTCGGTCGCCGCCCAAGGTTGTGTTCGATCGACATGGCGAAGCGTCCAACATAAGCCAAAGCATTGTTTTGAGCGCATATGGCGTGTGGGCGCGCGTGTGTGTAGATGGCAATGTGCAACCGTGACGTGCAACCGGTCGATATGTAAATGTAAATCAACCCACAACTGACCGTTCATCCCACGCGGCTCTGGAAATGGTGTTGTGTGCATTTGGATTCAAAGACTAGTGTGAACGACATACGACACACAAATATTGAGTATTGGATTAATGAAGAAGGTGGCCGTAGTGGATTGCGATTAGTTCAGTTTTGAACATTTAGTCGCATTTTATAAACCATAGGAAATAAAAATAAGTTTTAATAAAAAGATGCCAATCGTTATGTTATTCCAAACAAACAGGACTATGTTTATAAGCTCGTTCGTTATGGTTGACTGCTGATTGATTCGTTTTGTTCGGAAAGGTAGAAATCGCCCAAACTGGGACACAGCAAGAACAATAGATTCCTGTGTTTATGCTGTGGCGAAAACTCAGAAATCCACCTGACATTGAGTCAGTCATCGATCTCACGCGAAAAGGGTTGTTATGGAATTGTTTGTGTCAGTTTCATGCTCCCCTAATGGCGTTAACGAGCACATCCAAATTCGGGCTAAATAAAACCACTTCTTCATTCAACGAATTGGGTGGACAAGACAAAGACTCGCTCACAAGCAGCGAATTGAACCCCATTTGATATCTGAAGGGTGTCGTCAGGTACATTCAGCCGGCATATGGTTGGGGTGAGATGTCATCTGCTATTGACAGCTGTCCGAAAGGAAGCTTTTCCCTCTGTCGATCTAATTTACTGGGGCGCGTCATTGAAACCATCCTTCGATCCTTCGTTACCTGATTATTTATTTCAAATATCATGTTTATTGTTAATTAAGACAGATGTAAACAGAACAAATTATCAATAAAGGTAACGGAACAGGAGGCAAACTACAGAAATGTTAAGGGTTGTTATGTTATGTTAAAAAAATATGTTATGTTTATTAAAATATAAAAAACAATCACATGCGATCGACAGTTTGTTCGGTGTGACAAAACCATGCAGTTTTCAAACCAACCCCACCTTGTTGGATCTTTTAGTTTAGTTTAGGTGTCGTTTGCGGGTCTTCGTAGACGTAACGAACGTCTTCGGTCATGCCTGACCCATTAAGGGCTTAATAGGCTTTTTTACTTTCTGTATGGGGCTTTACAAGTTCTCTCGTACAGGGAAGGTTCCAGTCTTGGTTGAGATTCGAACCCACGTCGTCAAGGAAACTCCTCGACGCTCGTGGGCCGATTGTAACCGGCATAACAGGTGTTTGTTTGTCGCGGTCCTTAAAATATTCTATTGTGTAAATGTACAGCTGTATGTATTATTATTGCCAAAATACGATATGATTTACCATTTTTAGGAAACAAAACATATGGAAAGAGTGTTCTTAGTTCGGGTTTTCCCATCAATTTTTCAGTTTGTTTTTTATTTGTTTGTTTTAAACATATTTGAATGTTTATACTAATCTTTTAATATTACAAATACATTGTTGATATGGTATCGGATGATTACACTCGAGGAAATACCAAATGTATGCTAAGTTATCAATTACATATATCGAGCTGTTGAAGGGATACCCTTTGTCTGGTGTAGGAAGTCAACGACATTGCTATTTATTATGAACGTATCGTGTTAAGTCTGTGTATATTAGAAATTTGTATGCGTTTATTTTCCTTGCTTAAAATATAACCCGCTGAACTTAATTTTTCAGTGTGTAGTTTTTGGAGTTTATGACATGTTTTGAAATACTCTCAATGTTTTTTTTTACGTTGCCGGTTTCCGATTACTATGGACTTCTCACACTGTTTTCGCTAACATTTTGAAAAGTAGCACATTTTCAAAAGCCTTATGTGTTATCTATTTCTCGGTTTCAGTGATGTTGCGCATGCTAGCAACTGCTCGCTGTGGCATAGTCTGCACACAGTTCGATAAGATAAGATAACTTTGTTTTGGTAAGGTTCTTTCTATCACAGGTCGGTTGTACGTGTATTCGGAAGAACTGCGTCGATACTCAATTTCATGGCGCTTATCAATCCCCGTACGTGCGAATGTTAGTTATTTTCTTCTCGTAAAATGTTGCATTTGAGTCCCAATTGGTCCAACCATTTAACTTCAGTAGGTGTGATACTAGTCCACGAGCTTAGACTTGAGATCGATCAACCCGGGGACATCTGAGGGCGACACGAAGATAGTGATCGATATGTCAAACGTAATCGTTCCTTGCTTGATTGCGGATGTAATCGGTTAAGTGAAAGCGGTACAATTTATCCGTTGTCGATTATGTTATGTCGTAGGTAGGATCAACGAGCACAACTGTCAGTAGCAAACCATTTGATTTGTTCTATTAATAGGCAGATTACCTGTAGAAATTTATTACACACGGCTGAATTATTCTGTTGAGCTTAGTATGGTAGCTTAGTTTCCATTAAAATGTTATCTTTTCTTGTTTCTTCAGTTGTTTGTTGATCACGCAACACATAGAAACAAACAACTCATCAACCGATGATGAAGAAGGTTTACCTTGCCGTAGTAAATTCTTAGTAATTACGGTGTCTCACACACTTCCAGAGCAGGAACTTGTTGAACTGTCCGATGAGTCAGCTGTTCAAATGATGTCAGACGTTTGAAAACAATGTTTGAGTGGAAATTTTTATTTCATGAAAATACTGTTTTCATTTTTGTTTTACCAAAAAGAGTTTATTTTTAAGATCAAAACAGTTTTAGAACGTTCTCTTAATGGTATTTACACTCAAGTTCCTACCCCACGAACATATGTTAGCAGTCTATTGTTTATGTTTTTTCGTTGAAAGAGTTTCCGATAAGAACGAAGAGAAATTACACCTCACATTACACGCAATTACGAAAAGATGACGATGATGTCACTTTCCGCAAACGTGATAACAGTTAAAATAAATATCGATACATTCATTTTTCCTAGAACTGACATTTGTGAGCACACGTCGGCATCATCTACGACAGAAGGCTTCCAAAGTGAGCGGCCGGTGTAAGCTTCACACATTATTCTGTTTGTAGACAGGTTCTTTTTTTATTGACCGTGCAAGCTTTCTTCTTCGCTTTCACGTGACAATGATGTCTCGTAATATCTGAGAAAAATACGTGGGAGTTTCATATTGTATTCGTATCAACTTTGGTTGTCTTGAAAAGAACATAAACTACATAAACATCAAAATAACTAAATCAAAAATTTAAAAAATGATACAATCAATTAATGTTAATCTTAATACATTTGGTTGTGACTTTAGTTCTAATCTTCCACCGATATCATGAAGTAAAACCAGTCACTAGTCAGTCATACTCCGTATTTAGCTCGTATGACAATGAATGAAAACGTAGAAAATATGCTGATCCGGCACCCAGACGGAGTCAATGCTACTGGTCATAAATGAACTGCTCCGTGCAGCCGATTTAGCTGATGTTGCCGGCCCAGTTGGTTCAATATTTGAGTTCAATTTTTTTGTCTCCTGCCTGCCAGTTCATGCTGCCTCATTTGGTCGTCTCATCATTTTTGCAAAGCACATTGGCTCAGAAGGCCAACGACGGTGTCAGAGACGGCTTATGCTCGAATGTCATTCGTGTGAGCCATGGAATATGATCCGCGTGCATGTGTACATACATATGCTTCCTTCCGTCGCAGGACTACCTCTGGGAGTCGCGGCCATCAATGGTTGTTCAATTTTTTTTAATGACTTGCCAGCGTTTGCGGTTTTCGGTTGCGCTACGTTTGCATTCGGGTCGAAAGGCCTTTCTTTTTTTCCTCTTGGGCACGTGAAAACTGACGTTTTCTACCCGTTCCCGCGTTAGGGATCCTGGATTTTCGAAAATGAACGGTGTCTCTTTCACGGTATCGACGCCGAGAATCGGTAGGAATAATTAATGAGCTTATCCGTTCTTTTGCAGTTATCTACGATTGGAGACAATCCATTTGTAAGTTGTAGGAAAAATTGAAATTGAAATGAGAATATGACAATTTTTCATATAACGGCTGGCGAATATAAAAATTTGTAAGATTTATTATTTACTTTCTTCGTCCATTTCCAGAAATCATTTCCAGTAAAATTATTGTAATTATGTGAGTTTAATACCACCCTCGGCTTAGCATCACCCCAACATTTTGATGAAAGCAAGTTTTTTTCATGATATTTTTTCATTTTAAGAAATATTTTAACAAATTGTATTTATTTGTTTGTTGCACAATAAATTCAATTAAAATTAAAAACATCTAAAAGAAGGTGTACAACACAGTTACACACATTTTCTACAACTCAATGATTGAAAAGAACCTATTACGAAAAAATAAGTTTAAACTAAGAAATTGGTATAGAATAAAGCAGAAACTAGTATTAACAAAACATAAATTGGTAGAAAAATATTGAGTAAAATTAATCATCCTGTATCTTAATCCTACTTCAAAAAGAAATAATAGTGGTGGTGATATATATATGCGAAAAGATGGTGTAAATGTAGTATGATGTGCTTCGAATACCAGTAATACTGATTAAAAAGAAATCAAATTGCAATTATTCGCAAAGGTGCGATTTTGCTTCTCTTTACTAAAGACAAGAAAAAACCCGAGTGGCACACTATTTGATGTACGAGTACATCGGTATCCCTTGCACATTCCAAGATATTGAATTGAACCTGGCACTTCAGTTATTTGGGTTCATCTTTCAACCCTGCAATAATCACCCGAAATAATTTTCTCATCCAAACGCCCTCTTCCCTCGCGTGTGAGGGATTGTGTGTTATCCGCCCGGAACCGACATCACCGTTATTAGCCTTCCCACGGTAGTAATGAATTATAATCGAACAGGATCCGGTCCAATTAACAAAACGTGTCCGATGGAATTAATTGTCACATTAACGACACTATCGACGACGTTGCGACGAATGCGTCATTTTTATCGGTTCAACTGGAAGTATTTCCGAATTATTTCGTGGGTCCAAATTCCGCTCAACCTGGGCGGTAAAACTGCCAGCTTCCGGGCCGGAGAATGGCCGCCATTAGTCACCACCTGGTCTCTCCAGTGCCGGTGTAATGTTCCGGTTCGATTCGAAGACTCATCGTTCGCTCAGTATTTTTACTTCGATCGCCTGTTGGGTGGTGGAATGCGGTAAGTAACGCGAAACTTGCTTTCTTTTAGCCCTTTAGGTAGGCTCTTTCCCGTGCTTTGTTTTGTAATTTATGCCGCGAGAGAAAAAGGAGCGTTTGTGCCTCTTCGGTTCGTTCTGGGCTGTGAGTCAAACATTAATCATTCTCCTCGGCCGGTCGGCCAATGTGTTTGGCATGGTAATTAACTCCTCGAAATGACTTTCCATGGTTAATTTATCCGTTTTATTGTTTTATTGAAACAATTTGTTGTGCGTTACTATGTTTTTACATTTACTCGTATCGACTGTATCAACTTGTTCGATGTTGTGGCTCGGTGGTAATTAAAACAGGTTGTTTCAACTCTTCTGTTTTTTTCGCTCAACTTGAATTATTGTTTTAGCTTCTTTGGTATTGTTTTTTTTTTCAAAACTATTGGTAACTCGAGAGACTGGAGCAAACACAACACAATTGAATTCAATTCTAGTTTAATAACGAACGTTTCGTTAAAATGGAGTTCTGTTGTGAGAGAGAAAAAGGGACTAAAACTCTATCAATTCAATGCTGTGCTGTAAAGGCACTAAAGCACAGCTCGAAAGATCAGACGAGCGTTGAAGGGCATACACAAGACGGGGCAATTTGGGTAGCATGAAATCGCTCGGAAATCGACCGTACCGAGAAAAGTCATGAGTCAAACTCCAAACCGTTGTGCTCCGATCTTTACATCTCCCATGATGCCTCACGTTCTGTTTCTCGCGCTGACGGCGGTCGAAGGGTCGATTCAGCTGCAATTTCTCCTCGCGAGTCAGTTATGGATGCTTGGTGGAGAAGGAAATTGAGCTTTTGAAGGGGAAATAAGAAGTCAAAGAAGAAAATGGCGAAAGGCAGATGAACGTGATCGTGGCTCAGGAACACCTCGTTTCGTTGACGATGCCTTGAAGAGCATGAAGAGGCAAATTTATCGATTGTTTTGGACTTTTTCCTGCGCAAGGAGGAAAACTGAAACGAGGCACCACATTGTTCGCTCGTGGCTCCGATCAATTCGATCGGGATGAGTTTTAGATCACCAGGGTGTAGGGCAATTGTGCCGGTTGTTATAAACACCCCGATGTTTTCCAGTTCCGCACTGGTGTGCGTTGGATGTTTTTCCGATGCGATGGGTCGAGTGTTAAATTATTTGTAATCAACTGTTGATTATCTTTCAGTTTCGTGGTCAATCTGAAATTGAGGATTGGCTTGACCGCAATTGTTAAAGAGCAACTAATTTTAAAATAATTCCATTGAAGCATGAAAGCATGTTCACTCTCGGGTATTTGATGTCTGTTGTTGTTGATGTAAGACAGCATATTGCATATGTTAATCCGATTGACGTTGTTAACCCAATAAGGCACAGCTTAAAGGCACATTAATTTTATCAGTTTGTAGTAAAATAATTTTTAATAAAAACATCTCCGACTCTGTACCAATACTGGGCAGCGGGAGTGGTCTCCAGAAGTAAGGCAAAATATCCCTCTCCTCGCTAGATAATTGACCGAAAGGTCGCTCGCCTCTTAAAACTCCCAAGCTGTGCGTCCTCCGGCAATCCCGTTTCTGGAGCGCTTACCTTACCCTGCGCCGGTCGGTCGTCGATCGCCGGTGAACCGGTTTTTCCCTTCTCGGCACGATCTCTGCCCCTCGATTCGCAAATGCCCCGGGACCGGAAATGCTCCATCGATGCCAGGGAACCGCTCCCGTCAGTCCGTTCCGTGGGCTACTTTTATTCGGGCTTAACTATTTTGTACATTTTCCATGGGCTTGTGCTCCTTCGGTTGAAACTTCCTTCGGTTAAGTGGAACCAAGCTTTGCGGGTTGCGCCGTACTTTGTTCATCGAAACGGGAATGCGGGCGATGCCGATCTTATCGCCCGGCGAAAGCCGGCCTCATGTTTGTGGTGGGGGGTAGTTTGGCCAAGCAAATATTTTCATCGCCACTCTATCGCTAGGGAAATTTTCCAAAACGTGTACGTTATTTGACGCCGTCGGAAAATGTAAGCCTTTGTTTCGGTATCCATTTGGGTCGATTGTGTTTTAGTATCAATTTAAATGTGTTTTGGAAGAGGGTATTTTCTTTTTCATTGTCTGTTTTTTCCCATAAGATGAAGATTACGCTAGCCAGTTGTAAGAAAGAAACTAACAAACTAACATTATGCTCTGGATGGCCGTTTCGTTTCAACTAAGCTGAATAGTTATCAGTGAGCATGTCGAAAACTTCAGTTCATTTTTATCAATGAAATAAGCTTTGCTGATGATGCCGGGATGCTTGATACTTGTTCCGAAATGCTGGCTGTTCTTATGGGGCTTTAGAAACGATGGTGACGGAACAACAACCTGAAGCAGCTAGTGATTGAAAAGCACCACTTATGCCTTCAAATATAACTGTTACCCTTATTTTACGAACGGCACACCAAGTTTTTGGATCACTAGATTGTTGGATTGATTTTTGTCTAGGCCGTTTATTAAGCTCTAAAAGTGCCGATAGATGATAGCAAGATTCATTCATCGCAAACTGTTTTTCGAAGTAATTTCAGTTGACTAATCTTGGGCAGATAAACAAGCTGTGTATAGTTGTAAATAAGCTAAACTATTTCATGTCGAAAATGTATAATTAGTTTCATTTAGCGCTGAAAATCATGCGAGTGAACTTCAATCGCTTAAAACACGACGGTTTATTTCGTTTACCGATCTTTTTAAATGAAGTATAAAACTGTTGACTTCCCTCAAATCTGTCAGTAGAGCAGGTTGTCGAACTAATTTCATTGCTGTGAAATAAATTTCTAGCCTGGCTACGTTATCTGAAATTTTAGTTGTGCAGCTAAAATTGCTTGGTTATTTTGCTTTTGGACATGCTAAGCTTGGTTTCACATGAGTAAAATGAGCGTTTGACAGTTGCTGTTAAGTTAAATGCAGTTTTAAGAGAAACAAACACTGCCGTAATCTATTCTGGAAAATCTTCAATTTGGTAAAATACTGGTATTTCATAGTCACAAAGTTAAGTGAACAAATTGCTATAATGTTTTAAATTTAAATTAACTTCTTATTATTCCAATGCCGTTCTGGAAAAGAAAGTCCTGCAGTGTTTGATTATATGTCTGATTTCATGATGTATTGTGTCGCTTTTCAAACGTACATTAAAATGTAAATGGCTTGAAATTACCCGCCGCCGATTACGCTTTTCTCCCAAACGAGTTTTTTAAAAATTACTGAAGCGTTTTCCAGTTCCTTGCAGTTTAAATGGCGCCAGCACGCGTGTCTGGTCAACGGAAGCCAATGGGCCTTAAGGTGGGATGTTTGTTTGTGGTTCGTAATTTCAGTGAAAAATCATCAGTATAGAATTTCTTGAACCTCAGATTCAGCCAATTTGCAAAGTATGTTCTGATGTATTTTCTTATGAACTCAGTGTAAACATTTCGTGTTGGTTTTGTTAACAATGTTCATTGAGTTCGAATTTTAGGAGGTGAACACATTTAAGTTGAATTTTAAGTATGATTCAAAATGGACAAGAGAGAAAATTGTTCAAGGCAGGGTACATACTTCTTGATAGTATAATTTTAATTTCATTCTGTGTATTTAATTTTGGAACGCATTTTGATGAAATAGATTATTTTTACTATTTGTACTGAATCTCTCGGTTAATGCAACAGAATATTGCTCCAACGCCAACTGTTCATGTAATTTTTACCACCTGATATTTTCACCCATGGTCTGATTGACATACGACTAGGATTTTGCAGAATGCTTTCCGAGTAGACAAAAAATAGAAAAAAACGACACGACGGAAAACCCGACCCATAAATCTATCCTTCAATTCCATGTCGTGATTTCCACGAAACGAAAAATCCCCATGGCCCCATGGGGCGAGCTGGGTTCTCGCATGATAAATCGTGATAAAGCGCGCACGACAGCGAAAGTGGACAGAACACAGGAATCACAGACACATGATCCTTCCTAATCGTCCATTTGTGGCTCCTCCAACCCCGCGGAGAGTGAAGAATATCGAATGGTACGCTTCAGGAGCCAGTTCTGGACCCTTAGGGAGTAGCTCTTGGTTTTTTGTCACACGTTTTCCGTGGCATTAGTGTAGTGGCGCCCGCAGACGGAGTAAATTTTCCCGACTGTCGCCCCAAAACACGTTTACAGTTCGTTTGTTCGACCCGAGGATTAGCACCAGAAAACAAACAATAGGCACTCAAACGAGTCCCAAGGAAAATACTAACCTTCTTCTCATTGCCACTGCCGTTCAGAAGGTTTTGTCTGAAGGAGACATTTTGAAATCCCTTGGTAGGGGGGCAACGACAGCGCTTAAGCTGGGAATCCTATTGGTCTGATGATCCTGAGCCTATTTTTGGAGCGAAAGATGGGAGGGTGGCTTGGTTTCAGGGTGAATTGGAGTCTCTCGAGTTTATAAAAGACAGATCAACCGCTCTGGAGCGAATCATCACCTTGAGTGTTCTCTAGTGTACGGACTTCCCAAAAGGTTCGGCGGCAGGAAAGGTTGCATGGATAAAAGTAATCTTACCAGGATTTTCGAAACGGAGTAAGGTTGATTTGTTCATTGGTTAAAATATCTTCAATCCAGTTTAAGACACGGTAAGAGTCTTAGATGAGCATGTAGAATTCAGAGGCTTTTGATATAAATATTGGAAATGTATAAAGTATACATAGTATAAAACATATAACAGGAAAGAGGTGGTTTGTAAAGTCGGTAGTGGAAAAAGTTTGGTGTCATTAGGCGTTAAATTGCGATAGATCATTGCTTCCATCGCGACAGAGAGTAGTGCCTCTTAGGCGAACAGAATTGATGATGACGACGATAAAGAAGCCCGCATTTATGACTGATGGAAGAAAAATGTCAATTGCCTGGGGAGGATCCCTTCGGGTGATGCAAATTGTCCACGGTTTTGCTCGTGTAGGATGCGTCTTTGCTCCATGGTTGTTCGATGCAAGGGGTTACGCATGCCGTCAACCCGTTCTGGAGGCTCATTGGTTTTCATCTTCTTTCTTGCCTGATGATTGATGTTTTAATCGATTTGCTGCTTCTTGCCGGGCGGTACGCGGAATGGTCCCGTCGATTAAGCCGAGGATGGGACGAGCAAAGCATGGCCGTCGTTTTTCCATCCAGTTTGGTTTCCATCCATGGCTAATGATCTAGGCCGTGTCTAACTGACGATGGGGACGATAAAACTGGAAAGACATGTTGGGAAAAGGCTACATGTCCAGTTTAGCACTCCAACGTCTCTTTCAGACTTGTTCTGGTCGATTTGGTTCTTACAAGAACTTGAACCGTTCAGATGAAACTGTTTTGTTCTGCACATAAAATCTATTTTTACCTTTACATTTAACCATGGAACGAAAGCATCAGGTTTGTTTTGCTGAAGTTTATGTTTTTTTTAAGTTGAAGTTTTTGTGTGGGTTATTAGTATTTTATCATAGATGCATTTTCAGCCGATCAGTAAAAATAAGATAATACTGCAGAAAGAAATGCATGAAGCGGTAAAATTTTCTGGTGTGTCCAGCGAAGTCTAATGACAATTCGGAGTTCATTATATTGTTTAAGATTCTACCTGAAAAGCTGAATTATGCTTATTTTAAGGATAAAAAATGTAATCGAACAAACAACACTGTCATGGGTACCTCAATCTTAAAATTCGTATTGTTGAAATTTAACATTGAAATTTTGCTTTCAGTTTTGTTTTTCTCAATGGAAAATTAACAGAATATCCATTTCATTAGATTTTTTTTCTTTCTTTTTCTTCGTTGGTGTCGATTGATTTGGTCATGAATACCCTTAAGAAGTTTACAGAACTTTTCCCTGCAATTACTAAGTTAGTCAATCCTATTTCTAAATTAAAAAGCATGATAAACAATTGTAAAAATGGATAAGGATAGATAAAACAATAAAAAATACGAAAATTATCTTAAAAATTGAGCGACTCACAATGAGAGTAGAAATGTTTTAGTGTATTTTCACACCTGTTGTGACCTGATCAATTTCATAATTATTATGTTATAGTACATACCACATTGATCCGGCATTGTGGCAAACTATCGCGCGATTGTGTCAACACTCAGAAATCAATCAATTACTTCAATTGGAAGGGAACAGTATGGAATTTGTGTTTAAATTCCAACATTTCTGATAGGATGTGTTTATTTTCAAATGAAGATTCATGTCATCGGAAAAAATTGAAGCTGTTTGTGGCTGCTCAGCTTCATGTTATGTGGGGGATAAAGAAGATATAACGCCACTTGTGCCCGCATTGATCGTATCATAACGCATCGAAGGATTTAATTGGCTGGTGCCCTAGTCCGTCCGTCTGTGGCGATGCAGTTCATTTAATTCTGAACCGCATTCCATCACCCTTCTTTTAAACTCGGTATTGTTTATATGCTGCTGGCCACACTTGAACTCCCTTCCCTTTCTGCCAATTAGTAAACGGATGAAAAAGATTGAAAGATTTATTTGCTGGTGTGCATTGCGTCCCCGTTGGCGTTTTGATATGTTGGTGGGGTGGGGTTTGGTGGCCTTACTTTCCCTCGAAATACTGTCACTTTTATGTTTATTAACGTCACTCGTAAGTAATTGGCGGTTGGTTATGGAATTTGTGAATGCCATGGGGTTACAAGGGAGGCGAAACGAAAAAACGAAATAAAAAAAGTATCCCCAATTCAGGCACGTGCTGGTGGACTCATCTTGCAATGTTTATTTAATTTCATGTGGTTGTTTTGGCGATGGGAAATAATTTCTACCAATACGCAAACGAAACGCAAAACTGACGCGTTGCTGCCCTGAGTTGCGGTGCTTATTTATTTATTCATTGGGTTATTTATTTAGCCGTGACACTTTTTAAAATGTTTTACGTCCCGCGGCAGCTGGAACGTTTCCTCTCGACGGGCGCCAATCGAAACCACGGACCAAATCGCGACTGAAGTCATCGCGCTAATTGAGTGTTATTTGGGCTTTAAATAAAGTGGCTTTAATTGTGCCAATGTGGCGTCGGAACCGCGGATGATGGCAACGGGATGGTAGTCAAAAAAAACATTCTCAGTGGCTCAACGTGTTTGTTGATGGTTGAGGAAAAGGTAAACATAATAAATGGTGGAGCAAAAATTCAATGTAATCCGATCACGTAATTCGTTATCGAAGTGGAAACTTTGGTTTACATTTTCATGGGAGTTTGTTGGGACGAGAGTCGAAATGTATTCCTAGTCTTAATTATTATTTGTTCTTAGATATTTTTAAACTTTAAGTGCTATTTTTCATTCGCTTATAGTTTTGGCTAAGCAATATTTTCCAAAGACTTTTGTAAGGTTTCACCCGCCCATGTTCCTTGGCATGTCAAGTGAAGTTTAATAGTATAAAATCGCTTACAATTCCTTCAAACCGCTCGTACGGTTTTCCTCAAAGTAGACTTTCTTTTTATTTATTTCCTAACGTTGCCGACATCAGCGTCAACAGGAGGAACCACCCCCGTGACTTGGTGAGGTCTTGGAAGATTTTCTCGGTCGTGGCTTTATGTTGCCTAATTCAATTATCCACACGCCAGGGCCTCGCGGTTTCTCGTTTCCCACAACGGTTCAATGCGTATCGAATTACCCGGAAAAACCGGTGTCGGCGGTCTCGAGGAGAGTCCATCTTATTTCGATTTTATTTCCTTCCGCAATAAGATGCGGCGTTGCATAACATACTGGTTTGATTTTGAAGTGGCAAGTTGTTACTGCACCCAATCAAAACTGTGTTCAGTTATCAAAAAAGTAGTAAGAGAATATACGGAAGAAGTATCTACAATGGGGTTGCCCATGGCGCAGCGGTAGCGCGAGGAAACACCACGCCACAGGTGTGAGATCGAATCTCGAATCTTTCACCCTCTGGTATTACGAACGGTTGACCACCGATCTATAATATACCGTCTTTCGGTCACACAAACTCTTTTCAGAGAGAGGCCTTGTCTCACCAGGGGAAGTCGTGCCACTTAAAAAGTAACTACAATCCTGTTTATTGTCATGATATAATGATATATCAATGATATACCATATAAGGGGGTGGCAAGATGTTCCGGTGGGCCAAAGTGCAGTAGGATGTTTTTAGCTGATTTAAGAAATTAAAAAAAAACTAAGCATTAGAATGTGTACATTAGCGTGTTTAATATATCCTATGTGAATTTCACGATTCTAAATTAAGATTAATCGTAGAATGCAGGAAAAAGCAAAATACACTACGCTACAAATCATGTAAGATTTCATCACTAATGTTTAAGTGCTAAAATAAAATAAAATAAAATTGTTATCAAGCAGACATTCACCAAGGACTTTTATATGTTACCTAACGAATAATAAACATAATTGCATTCATAATACTTACAAATCTGGTTATGGAAACAACAGTTAAAACATCCTCATCAGGGGGCAATGTGCACCGGCTTATGTTGGGTAGAATGCACTGTTTTGAATGTTAAATGAACCACACAAGCTTTCCAAAATAATATGACACTGTTCCAGTTAAATAAACTCAAAGTTCTACGTATTTTGAGTCTACAATGCACATATGATTAATTATAGATGTTTCATATTGAAATATACGATTTAAAACTCATTCCAACAATCAATGTGATAAGTGCTCTTCGCTTTAATAACAATGTGAGAGCGTTAAAGTTGTTTAATTATTTTTAGTAAAAGAAAAGAAGGTAGAGAATCGATCTGTAAAGACTTGGATTATTTTCTTGAATGGAATGCGAGAAATAAAAGTTTTCCGTTCAATGGGTGTAGTTTGCCTCACATTACCTTACAAATGAAACCACTATTGTTAGTAAAGTATCTGAACATCTTGATTATGTCAAAAGGTGTATTTACGTGAAGAAATTGATCATATGGAATGTTTGTTTTGAATTATTTTGCGCTATCACTGAACTTTATGTGGCCATAATTTTAACCAACCAGTATGGTTTGCTTTTAATGTACACACCCTGTGCGGCTTTGTACACCATTGCATTAAAACAGCCCTGTATCTTCCACCGAGATGGAAAGGATAATATAACCTTTCCTTGCTTCCTAATATACCTGGAGTTTCGCTGTTGACTCTATATGATTGTGATTGCACCACACAATCATTGCTCGGACGAAAATTGAAGAGTCCAATAACACAGATCCAGGTGGAAGTGGAGGTAGACCTGCAACAGCCACCTGAAAAGGAACAAAGGACGAAGATTAGGTTCTTCACAAGAGAAAATGCCATAAAGAAGGAAAATGGCTGGGGTAGTCAAGGCGGGAGAATGTGGAAAGGACAGGCGCGCGGAGTTCGTGCAGAAGACCCAAAAACCTGTTTTTGACTTCCCGTCGAACAGCGTGGCTTTTTCCCTGCTCTTCTTCCTTTTTGAAAAGTCGTTGCGTACAGCAAAACACAAAACACCTGTCGTGTATGAGACTTTCCATTTTTTTTTGGTCTTCTCGTTGTCCTGAGCACGCATTTGTATTTGAAGTCGGTGGATCCGACAACTGCGGCGGTTTTTCTTGATTTTGCTGGCGAAGGGAGAGAGAGAAGCGCCCGGGACGCACTTTCTTCTGCATAACCATCCTGCCCGTCGTCGGTTTCTTCCTGATATTTTCCTCTCACAGAACCCCCCACCGAGCTTGTTTGTTGTTATTTTGGCACAGGGTAAAATTGTGCAAAATGTTACTTCCCACCACACCTCAGGCCTTCGCTTCAACCTTCGCTTTTGAGCGGAAGCCATTGAGGTCAAGTCGTGGGGATGTGTAGCGAAGGCGGAAGCGCGAAAGGGATCTGGGGGCCTCGTTGATCCTGGAACTACGTCGGATCAACGCCGCTCAATCCTTTTGAGCCTTCCGTTTCGCGCTTGAGTGACAGTCTTCATCGGGTTTTGCTTTGTGGAGCTTCAAAGTTGATTGCATTTTATTTGTACTTAATTTAATTCGCTTTCCTTTTGGCTTTAGTTTAATTTAAAAGAAAAACTCCCAAATCGATAGATAATTTTGTTTTAGGTTGGAGGTTTTTAATGCGACTTGTGATATTTTTTGCATTCGGAATAAATTAATCAGATACGCACGTTGTGCGTGTTTGTAAATAATTTGCTCAATGTAGTTGAGAAACAAAAAGTTTAAATTACGATTATGATTGTATTTTATCATAAAATATATACATTTCAATCGTTCAGGTAACAACGCAAAAGCTATTTTAAAACGTCGTAAACAAACCTTTTCAGTTCGCTTTCATGAAACACCTACAAGCCAACGTGCTGCTTCTAAACTCTTGTTGTTGTTGTGCCCAACGCGGCATGAAAGTGGCCTTTAAAAATGATGTCTTGCTGTTGTACTCCGGCAAAAGCTCGTCACGAAAAATGATTGTACGAATGTAACGTTCGCCCAACAGCGATCTTCGCAGTAGAGAGGGCACTCTTCAAACAGCCCTCCGGCCAATACGGGCAGGATGTGTACGCGGAGGTGAAAAGGAAAGTTTTAATTTCATTTTCGAAAACCAAGTGATCCAGGCTCGAGCCGGACCGGCTTGCAAACAGCGTGCTTCAATCGTCCGGCCATGGACACAGGCCGGCTCGATTACAATTTTTAATAATACTTTCTGTGTGTACATACGGGAGCATAATTGCGCGCGCGGGTTTTCGAAAGTACACGTGGCTGTTGGGGTGAGGCGGTACTTTGTGGCACATTTGAGAGGGAGAATGTAATTATTTGTTTAGGCGCTACTTGTGGAACAAAACAACTCCCCGGTGCCGTGCGGGAGCTCTCTGGCCCCGCGGCCGAGGAAAAGTAAGCTCCGGAAAATGAGTTTCGCCTCGAGGTGTGTCTCAAGTATTTGATGAACGATGTAGAGCAATGTTGTTGTTGGCAGAAAGTTTTATTTCTACTCTGTTGTGCTTGCCAACTTTTGTCCTGCAAACGACCGTTTTGTTGTGAAGACGACGTCGGTGTCGATGATTAACGTTTTCATCTTACATCAACAGAACGTTCTCTTACAGAACATAAACGATACTTGAATACGAAGCTTTTAATTTGTACTTGACATTGTATGTTAAAAATGTATCATGAAATAAATGCTCAGCATTTTTACCGATCGTTTTAGCTTCATGTAATATTCACCACCTTTACGCAGTAGTATCTGAACTGTGTTATATTATCTAACCGTTACGTACAATTGATTTATATTTAAATTTTTGGTGAAAATTAAACTGACTAAAACCAATCCATCGGCATCACATCGAACCTCTAATTTCCGCTATATGAAAGCATGGCAGCATTCGTTAACGACTTTTTAGCCAAACTTTGATTTCGACAACTTTCACTATTTCTTCGTCTCTCTTGCTCTCTTATTGCCTCGAGCTAGAAAAAAGGGCACGTACCTCCTCAACACAGGCGGAAAAGAAAAAGGTGCTATTCTAGCGCTGATGAGTACCAGCGTCACCTGGTGGCCTAGATCTTTGACGAAGGCAAATTCGCGTGATTCAAACGGGCAAAACTTACGACTAGCCAAAGTGAAAGTGAAATGCAATTCGACCGAAAGGTACTTGGTGGCGTTAGGAAAACGTGATTGAGGCGAATCGGATGAAGAAAATTTTGATGGTTTTAATTTCGAGATGCCGTTTTTTGTTGGATATAAGTTGCTCGTGGCAGGAAAAGGTTTGTTTGCGAAGAAAGTGAGGATACTGATTACAAAAAAAGGCAAAATCAACCTGAAAACAGAATAAAGAATTTCTCACATAAGAAAAAATATAGCAGAAATATTGTAGCCATCATTAACTTACTCATTCAACAACAGCACGAATTGCTGATGCGCACAATTTTGCACATTTCCACGTTTGTAAATGTTTTTTTCGCTCAATGATGTGAAAAGACATTAGTTTCATTTTCTCAAATTATCGTTAAACAAAAGCTCAGACAAAAAAATATTCTCACCAAATTATGTGTTGACCGCTCCTAAATCTCGCGTTCAATGGAAACCCGTGTCTAATATGGTTCCACCTCATAATCATAACGATCGTCAGTCCAATTTTTCTCGCGTTGTGGTGTGAAAGTGGAACCATTTTGTTTCTTTATTTGCTTTCTTTCTCGATGTTCAGAACTAGATTCTTAACAAAGTTTCCAGACAGAAGAGGAGTTAAAATTGGAATTGAATGAAATACAAGTAGCGGAAGGCTGTCAGAAACGATGAGATGGGCTTGGATATTTGCTGAAGAAGAGCGGTTCGGGTTTGTGTCTTTTTTTTCATTATTTATTTGACCGACAAGTGCACCTATTTCGGCTAACTCCATGTTGTCTACACTCCACCCGCTCGGTACGGTGAGGTTTGTTTATTTTGGTACGGTTTTTACGTTGCCATAGAAGTAGTGTGTGCTGCTGGTGGATGAAAATTCTTTTCAAAATTCCATTCAATAAAATATTCCTCGCAGCACCATTTTCGTCACCTCGTTTGGATGCTTCGAATGGCGCCGGTTTGAATTTATTTTTATTGTGCCTTTATTTTAAAATATTTTTATGAAACCAAATGTTTTAAATTTGACTGTAAATTAAAACATCAAACTGCTTCAGCCGCTATTATTCAAGCCAGCATGATGTCAACTTTGGAAACTGCTTCTTTGCCCAACTGTTTACCTTTTATGTGCATCTTTAGAAAGAAAAACTTTGCTTGAGTTTTTGATTTTTATGCACCCGTAACCGTGAAGAACGGGCGGTACCTTAATGTCTCGCACAAGACTTCCCGAAACCACAAGTTTATTGCCCATCAGAGGGTTCATTTGAGGGCGTCCAATTTTTGACGGAACTCGAGCGTAAACTACTTCGCCGTCGGGTCGCCGTGCCGTGTTCCGCTTAGTATGTCAGCTATTTTTAGCTAACTGCCGTGGAAAAGTTTCCCCCGTGCGGACTTCCAAGATGTGGGAGCAAAATCGGGAGGAAAAGAACAAGCTGAAATAAATAACGCGTAGACGATAGGTGCAGTTCACCAGCAACAGGTGGCCACTTTCAGTTTCGACAGCAACGGGGCGGAGGATGAAATTTCTTCCATCCCGTAGCGTAGCGAAAACACCGAACCTCACTGTGTTTGACTGGCTGTGTTGGTAATTGAATTCTAATGTTCATTAAAAAAACACCAACTTTTCCCGGTCGTCTTGGGGACGAGGCATAGGAACTGCGAGTAAATCGAGGGAAAATGGAATTATCTTCTGATGAAGATTTACCATTGCGGGATTACCGAAAAGTCTGCTTCGCGTTTCGAGTTAATGTGAAAACAGATTAAAGAAAGTTCATGGTGTTGCCGATTGAGTTGTTGCAGATTTCATGTTGTCTCGTAAACACTGCCCAGAAATTACATATTATAGAATTGATTCCGAATCCAATAAACATATAAATCTTAAAGTTAATTTGTTTGCGTCTTGTCAGAGAATTCATTTATTAGGTAATCAAATGTTTTATCGTGCTGAAAATAGGCTTTCCGTTCTATAATCCGCGATGGCGCATAGATTATAATAGATTTAAATTGTATCGACATACAGTAAATCAGAATAATATCCCTCAATGTTTAGAAGTGATAAGACAACGACAGGTTTATCAGTGTCAATGTTTTTTCGTGTCCATAATTGCTTTTTGTTAATTGTTTATTTGTTTATTTGTTTATTTGTTTGTTTAAGACACTTGTCGGCCTCCGTGGGCTTCACAAGACATAGTTACATTTAAAATGGTTATTTACTGGACGTGATATAACAAGGACTCATCTGGACACGTGTCTTAATTCCTCAAACAACTCATGAGTGTTTCTATTGAAGTCGAGGCTGTGGTACACTCTGTTAAAGCTAGTTATCATCGCAGAAATAGGCTCATTGCTGGCATACTGGTTGTTATGCCGCGATGTCATCAATAAGGTGTAATGTCTAGCGGTTGGACGTGGGACTTGGATACCGATTTTTTGCAGTAGGTTCGGGGCGTCGATTTCACCTTTTAACAGTTTTAACATGAACATAGCCTTGGCTTTTTCTCTCCTTCTCTCAAGTGTTTCTATCCCTAACAGCAGACAACGTGTAGAGTATGGTATGTCATTGCTATTGGGCCAATGTAAAAGGTTTATGGCATACCTAGTCATTCTTTTTTGTATAGCCTCAAGCCGATTTGTCCAGGACGCGACACTTGGACTCCACACTACAGAACCGAATTCTAATATTGATCTAACAAGGCTGCAATAGATAGTTTTTAAACATAGAGGATCACTAAAATCAGATGTCATTTTCCTAACTAGCCCTAATGTCCTATTAGCTTTCTTTAAAATGTTGTCATAGTGTGGTAAAAAGGTTAACTTATTATCTAAAAGGACACCTAGATCACGGATTCGGTCGGTACGCGTTATAATAGCTTGTCTTATTCTATAGTCAGCATGTACAGGCTTTTTTAGACGAGTAAATGATATCACAGAGCATTTCTCAACACAAATGACTAGGAAATTACGGTCACACCAGTCGATAAACTTATCTAAACACTGCTGCAAGCTATCACGATCATTAGCGCAACTCATTGGCTGGAAGAGTTTCACATCATCTGCGTACATGAGGAAATTCTCGGTCGGTAAAACGTAGCACAGATCGTTAATAAATAACGAAAACAACAATGGTCCTAAGTTGCTGCCCTGCGGAACTCCGGACGTGGACAGGAAAGCGTTAGAACGAGATCTACCATAGCTGACGTAATACACCCGGTTTTTTAGGTAGGAGCGGAACCATAGCAGGATTGCTTCTGACATGCCGAGCCTATCTAGCTTAGCTAATAGTATATCTACAGATACACTATCGAAGGCGGCTTTCAGGTCTGTGTAAATGCAATCAATCTGCTTGCCCTTGTCCATGCTACTCATACATTCTGAGACAAATTCTACTAAATTTGTAGAAGTAGAGCGTTTAGGCATGAACCCATGTTGAGCCGAAGAGATGTACGTCGCGGACGGATTAATCAGTGCGTTATATATAAGTATTTCAATTGTTTTGGCACATGCGGTGAGAGATGTTACGCCTCGATAATTAGATGCAACGTTGAGATCGCCTTTCTTATGGATAGGTACCATTGAGGAGGTTTTCCAAATCTTTGGTACAGTGCTTTGGAGAAAAGACAGACGGAATAAGCGGGCGAGATGGGGAGCCAGACTACTCCCGCACATGACTAGAGCTACGGAAGGAATGCCGTCCGGTCCCGGATAATATGATTTGTTCAGCTTCCGTAGAGCGGCTATCACTGATTCCTCGTCTATGACAATATTCTGAATGTTGAGCATGTTTAATGGCGTGTCACGTGTGGCATTCAGTATATCATCCTCATTCGGCGAGCGTTGGTCAAATACATCAAAAAATCGCGACGCGAATAGGTCGGCAATATCTTTTTCGGTGCTGGCAGTAGTTTCATTATATGTCATGAAAGAAGGTAGCTGTTTCTTCGACTTCGTTTTGATGAAAGACCAGAATCGCTTCGGGTTGCGTCGGAGGCTGTGTTGAATACGATTGACATAAGATTTGTGCAATGACCGGTTTAGTGAGCGGTATTCCCGGCTTAAAACAGATGCTCTGCAGCGATTAAGATAAGTTTTTAAGATAATTGTGCAATAAGAAACGAGATTTTCTCCTTCAGTTTGAAAATAATATGTGTTAAAATAATTAAGATAACATTTACATTTATAACTTAACATTTGATATGGTATACCTAAAAAGAAACTCGTCGATGGGAATGGTAAGCTGTACTTCTTGTGTGAGCTATGATGACTAGAGCTCAAGAAGCACTGATTGAATGTAAATTATTCATTTATCGGGAGCCATCTTTCTTATCTCCTACCCTTTTTGTTGTCTTTTTTTTAGAATTGTGTGTGTGTGTATTTCCTCATCCCGACATATCGCTCGACCGTGGGGTTAGTTGCGCACCAGTTTTCTTTTTCTCTGTGGTTCTTCTAGCCGATGTTGGAAGATAGTTGGATGCGCTGGATGGGACCGAATGTCAAGACATTTGTATCATCGTCCGCTCGTTTCATTCACCTGAATAGGGTCGTAACATCGTGGAGATTTTTTAGTGGATCGTTAAATGCATAGATGCGAGAAAAAGAATACTTGTTGCGTGACGAAGACAAACTTGTGCTGACCCGTAATCACCCGTTACCGTTTAGGCGAGCGGGTGTAAGATGTTTTATGGATGCATCAGACTACCATATGAACCTCTAATGGCTTTCGGATCCCATCGCTTTATCTCCTTCGGGATGTTATTCATCCCTTTTTCACGGCTGACTCCAACACAGACACAGGTGAGGATTTCCGTGCGACTTTCTTTGATCCAATGTTCGAGAAAGGAGCTTTTTGAAGAAACAAAATGCTAGAGATAGACAAGAAGCACGGAGAAATTGAGCCAGTGGGAGGGAAGATGTGAAAGTAGAACATGATGCATGATATGATGATCACCGATGCACACGATCGAATTGCAATTGGCCTTGTTTTTATTGCTATGCAATTTAAGCCGAGTTATCTATTATCTAGTTGCATTGGGTTCAACTTTCTATCGCCAGCGCTGGCAGGTGAAAAAGTGTTGGTAACATGAATACAATAATTGCTATATACTTACTCCACTTACCGATACTTTCTATTTCTATGATGTAGTACATTTTTGTTGCCAATTTAAGGTTGTAAAACTACTTTTACCCTGTCTAATGAGCATGGATACGAAGCAATTTTGTTCGTTTGCTCCATTTGGTTTGTTTAATGTTTTTGGTCTAGTTTAAAGTTTAGTGTTCTTGTACTACTTTAAAATGTTCGTCATATTTGATGTGTTTCTTTTTATAATATCCAAGGTTTCTATAAATGTGTTTCCATTGAGCCACAGCGATCGGACGGATTTCATGACAGCGATTTCTACCAAGTTAATATACTTTTGCTAAATGTGTTGACAGTGACATATTCTTTTATTCCAAAAACTGAACATTTATTTATCTTCCCGTTTTGAATGGTCGGGATCAAATGTCCAAAATGCTTATTGCTGATTAATATTTACATTCATGTCAAAAAGGAAAATCTATGCGTTGTATAATAAATAACTCGTGTCCCATCTTCCGGATCGTCCCCGAGGCGCCTTCCATTTCGTAGCACATTTCCAATGAGGGATGAAATCTTGCTTTCTTCAGTTTCTACAGATTTATGGTGCTATTAGGAAGAAGCGTTCTGGCGTAGGTTTCAATGTTACAAAAAAAGGAAAATAAATAAAATGCTGCCGCGTGCACTTCGTCATTTATGGAAACAACCTTCCTCTCTTCCCGCGCTGGAGAAACCGTTGGTCAACGTTTTCTTTGAAGTAAAACATCAATAATTGAGCATCAGCAGGCTTACCAGTAGGGTCTCTCCGGTGGTTGGAGGATACACTCAATTGGTACGAAAGAAGAGAGAAAAAAGTATAAAATGGGAAAGAAGGTCGAAGGTCTTTGTGTTTAATTCGGATTTCGGTTCGCACCGGACGCGCGCGGAAGTGGTTTGTTTGAAGCTTTGAGCGAACTCGTTATTTCCTTCGATTGTTTTAATATTGCTCGAGCGCGGGAGGCTCCTTTTTCGCCTCATACCTTTCGATGCTGTTGAAACCTTTGAAGAAGAACCATCGTTTGTGGCTCGACGACTGTACAGCAATTATGGGTCTTCATTGCTCGGAAAAAGGGCGCTACAGTTTTCCGCCAAGATCGCGCTTGGTTTCCTGTTCGTTTGTTTTGGTGATTGGTTCCACCGAGGGTTGCAAGAAGCCCCGAAGGGGAGAGGCGAAGGAAGGCGGTTAATCGGGCGCCGGTAGCCCGGAGCCGGGTCCGGTCCCGGACGGGGTCGGTCTATTAGGCGTTATTTATTTCTATTTTCTTCAACCCAATGCGCTAGATAGAAGGCGACCTACAAACACAGATCGATCTGGAACGCGACCACGTTCGAATGCTGCTGCTGTCGGCCATCCTTCATGTTGTTGCGTGCCCATTTTTCTCGATTTTCCTGCCGAAGCCTTTTCTGTTTGGCTTCTATTTAATTATTTCCCCGGCCGATGACGATGAAACGTTGTTGCAATACTTCAAAGAATAATTTTTTATTTTAAAAATTTGTTAACAAATACAATTGAAAGAATTTGGTAAGAAGCATAATTCAAATGGAAAAAAATATTTTATTAAAACAGTTTGGGAATGTATTTCAGTTGTATTAATTGTTCTGAATCATGGTTTGTTGTTCACGTTGTCACGTAATGTTCATGAACTTGTCCTAAGGATGCGTGAGAATTGTCTGGAAAAAACAACGGGTTGGAGTAACACAAGCAAACAAACATTAATTTCGCCTATAATTCATAATTCAAAAAGGATGCTGTCCTCTCGCGTGTTGATTGGACGAGCAACGACGGTACGCATAATTTATTCAACTTTCTGCGAGGAAAGCTGTGCTTTTCCGTGAACGAAATCTAATTATTGCTCAGCATTTAATTTACGGAAAATCCCCAATTCAGCCTTTGGTTCCCGATTTCCGATCCATTCCACATTGCATTGTAACCGTCGTTCGTTCTGAACGTGTCGAGAGGGGGTGGAGTTGCATGGCCCCTTTTTGTTTTATTCAAGACGATAACATAATTAGACGACGCGCGTCCAATTTCAGGCATTAGGGGTTTTCCAAGACGTCTTGTCGGATTTGGTATCACCTTGCCACGTTCGGAACAAAATGGATGCTTCTACGGTTACAACGGCACATTAAAGATGTGACCAAATGGTTTGTGGTCAAATATCACAAAAAAAATGTCTCAGCTCATGTCTCGGAACTCGGCTCGAGTAACATCGAGTCAAGGCAAATATTTAACGCATCATCTCCAGTTGTGTTTCCTTTTGCGGAAAGACCATTACGTTCGCTTTTCTTTATTTGTTCGTCAAATTATGAAACCATGCTGCCTTTGTTCGCCCATCGGTGGACTATTTTCTCGTCATGGGAAAGAAAACAGCAGCACGCAAGCGACACCTTCGTGCTAGCGCTGCCCATTTCTTTGCCTCTCGAGCAACGGGTTCGTGTTTCTAGGCGTAAAGGTGTGATTTTCCTACTCCCCCGAATTGTGTTTTCTTTCTCACCCTGGAATGTATCTTCGATTCTAATGCCCACTGGGAACGCAGCGAGGAAAAACTGTTTGCTCTGATTTTATTTACATAACGTTTACTGCCGCAATTCAATCGAGTTTTGTTACGCTAAAATGCTTTCGGATGGTTATAAAGCGAGCAGAATGGTGCTATTAAAAGATATCCTTCTGTTTTTCAAACCGCAGGCTAAGGCTTCGAATCGGTCGATACCAAAAAGGTATAATTTCAATGCGCTTTTTTGCGCTGTCACATTTGGATCGGCAATGATTTGAGCAGTTTTTATTGTGTCTTAGAGTAGTTAAATTTATTTCTTTGCCATTGTTTACGCTCAGTTTTTGACTGTACTATTTTGGGAGAGATACAGTAATCTTTTACTGCCGATTGAGACAATGCCAATTCGAAAGTTTCAGTGAAATATTATGAGGCTGTCCTAAGTCAGCAGCCGGTTTGGTTTGTTTGAGTTTCAACTTGTGGTTTGGGAGTTTAACGTAAATCTAACTTTTGTTTCATTTTAATCGCTACCTAGCAAAGATGAATGGAAGAAAATTAAAACCTTCCTATACTCCAGCTGAACAGAATCTACTCATGCAGCGATAACGGTGCACGTGGGGTCAAGAGTTGGCTGCTTGGCCGGAAACAGGAGCGTTTTTTACTGGCGTCGTTTGGGGCTTGCGTAGATTATGACTGATTGTTTCGGAATTGGGGCGTTTGTAGCAACTGTTGCGGGCATCAGCTGTGCCCAAAAGATGCTGCCTTGAGAAACATAAGAAGCAGTAAAACGTCCCAGGGGTATTTTAGGTTTTCTGTTCGTTCTTGAACATAGGAAAACGTCACATCAAACGGAGAATGATTTGTTCAGTTCTTCCGCCAATGACAAACTTCCTTAAATAGAGTTAATGACATCGCATAGTAAATCTTCTATTTTCCCAACCTCGGAAGCCTTGAGACGAAATTAGCCCATTACATTTTAGTCCCAAGGCTTACGAATGTACTTGTCAACCTAGCCATTGTTCTAAATAAATACCATAAAGACGGCGGTTGAGGGTGTGCATTGCCTTCCTTTGAAGGTTACGAGACATTCGAATCCATCCACGGAAGGTAAATGCAGATTGATTTTGAACAGAATCAGATCGACGACCTAAATTTGATTTTTTGAGAGTTCATTGTTTTATTAACACGTTAAGCGCTACGTCGGCCCCATGGGGCCGACAGTGTACTTCCCCGTAAGCCAGCGTCGGTCTGCTCGGACCGACAGAGCCCGTTAGGTAGGCCGGCGTTTCCACGAATAGCTGACTGAACGGAAAGCAGTGCAATTTGGTCGTAGCGCTTAACGTGTTAAAATACAATTGAAAAGTCAAACAGTTTTTTGTAACGCCTTGCAGAAGGCATGAAGCAAAAAATGAAATGGGTTATCATTTGCTAACCGGATGGAACTCATTCCAGTAATGATTATCAGCATCAATTAAATCATGCATAACGGGAATGGCCGTTGAACTGGTGTGCATCGTATGCTGTAGCTTTATCAACGCATGTTTTAGTTATTCAAGCAGTTCTTCCTTAGCTCTTGAGTTTTGTGTCATTATCATCAGCCAGCCCCCGTTATGGCATTGGAAAGCTTAGTTGTGACGAAACTTATTTGATACTAGGGTGATACTTTTATTTCTTGTAATTTTTTACCTCTTTTGACTGAATTATCACTGTGTCGGCTTGAAAAAAGCGAACTGACAGTCTCTGTTTCTTTTTTCTAGTTCATATCGCCCTTGCCTCCTCTAGAACTAAAAGCAACAGTTGCTCGATTGAATTAATTTGCATAAGATGTAAAATGTTTGTAGGCACTCTAGAGCGCCAGCCTCGGAAGCGAATGTTCGCTGGACGAGACGCGCAATCGAGGCACAAACGGGCTTGAAGTAATGCTAATGGCTATGCTAATGATAAAATTAGATTATTGGGGAATGGCCGTGGCATCCTGTTGTGAACTTTCTTTGACGACGTTGCGAAGTGTATAACACATCACAGGGAAGGCGCTTTTGCAACTCATTATCAGCGGAGAGAGTAGTCAACGCTGGTGGCGGGTGTGCATGTGTTCTAATAATGTATCCTACTCGTGCCAATCGTGGATGCCCTAGTGTCGGTATGTTTGGCATCGAAGCTGCTTTATGATTAAATTATTTCCCCTCCTCCAGCGGGAGCTCTAAAGTAACGTCAGCACCAGACAACACCATTAATTCATCTCCTTTTCGCGTGCTGGAACACTCTAATGAACTCTTCTTATCTTCGTCTCCTCTATTTGCAGCTTTTCATCATCGAGCGTCAGGTGTTCGACTTTCTTGGCTACATGTGGGCACCGATTCTGGTGAACTTCTTCCAGATCCTGTTTGTGATATTTGGCTTCTTCGGTGCCTACCAGTATCGACCCAGATACCTTGTAGCGGTACGTCTTGCATACTTTTAATGATTTATTGTTCCAGATGCTTGCAATTATTTCATCACTTGGACTTTTTACAGTTTTGTTCGTATCAAATGTCATTTTGACAAAAGTTTATGAAAATGAACAAAACATAATTCATTTTTCCCGGATGGAGGTGAAGCCGCATTCTAGACGAACCTTTTGTGAAACCACATTTTAGTTACGACAACCATTCTTGTTTAATCCTCTGGAAACATTATATTTTGAGACTTAGATTTACCAGAAGTTTTTTGTTGTGCCTTGAGTAGGGTAGATTTTTAATGTTCAAATTTACGATATTCTTCTCTGCTTTATAACTTTTAACCACTATTTCTTGCATCCATGGCACCTTAATAAATCTAATTTTAAGGTTTATCTTATTATGAACACCAAGATGGAACCGTCTGAAAGATAACTTGTAGGCTGATAAGAAATCATATGGTCTTCAACCTAGCTATGAATGATTTGTTTCTTGAAATAGTTTTGACTCAGTGCTCTTGGAAATAGATCCTCTTTTGATTTTCAAATTTAAAAAAATATTGCGGCGGTATGGGAAAATTATTCTAAATAAAAGCTTTTCCACTGAGGCATAGATTATACATAATCAAAAGAGGAAAAAAGTTTTGAAAACAAGGGATGATCACTCAAAATTGAGCATACAATTTTATTAAATTTGTAAATCATATGATTTTAAATTAAACTGTGTCATTATGTCAGATTCGGTTGCAGAAACCCAAAGATATCAATAACGCGCTTCAAGGAGAAACAATACTTACAGCAAGAGAGATAAAGTATCGACTTACATCATATGATTAATTGTGTGCTTGCTCCTCGGTCAACGCATCCCCCAACCCCACCCTCCCCCACCCCCCGTAGCACGGGTTGTTAGGTTCGCCTGTACATTGATCTATGCCGTACCTTTTTCCCAACCCCCTCTCGGCAGAGAGAAATGCCGCCCACAAACGCGGTGGAATGTGGCCGCAAGGGTAGCATAAATTGTCCACGATGAATTATAGCAACTCAACACACTACACCCTCGCTCGTCCATTTTCCACGCTTGTGGACACACACACAGCACGCGGTGCTCCCTTCGGCAAATCATCCACACTTGCTGACTTGTGGCCGTTCTAATTTGGTTACGTCTTCGCAAGAACGGGCAACAAGGTGATATGGGGAAAATATGTTTAACGAAAAAAAGGAGTGTGAAAGAGATAAAGAGAAAAAGAAAAGCGTTAGTAGGAAACAGGGTTCAAATGTTCCTTTCCCACCGTAAACCATTGGATGAATCGAGCGCGGGAAAAAGGGCCGACTTGTAATCCGCAGCTTGTGTTACGCTACGCTACACCCATAACCTTTGCCGGAGTGGTGGCATTCTTAACCCTTAAGTGGAAGGTTAATAGTCATAGGTGAATAGTTTTTTTTGTTAAATAAAAATTTAAATTTATATGTTTCCGTTTTGATAACTAAAATCTTGCGTCTAACCGTTTTAGGAAAAATGCCACAGTTTTTTTTTAATATTGATGGTATATACTCAAGATAACAAAACCACATGGCTAAATTACTCTACCACTTTAACATATATCATAGTTAATGTTTTTCGTCTTTTATCGTCAATCGTGACAGTATGATTTTTAATATTGCACACAACTTAGAGCGTATCGTGAATCATATTGTTAACTCGATTCAAATTTTTTTTTTTCATGTTTTTACCTTCAAACTGGAAACATGTGTTTTACAGATTTTTAAACATTTTCATTGTGGGATCTTCAATGTTAAATTAAATAAAACTGCTTTCCTCTAGGGTCACTATAATAGAGTACCATTTAGTGTATCTTGATTATAACCATTGCACTTACGACAGGTAGTCTTAAAATGTTACAATGTAACTTTCATCCATTTAGGGGTTAACATCCTATCGTGGAGGTGGTTTTCCTTGCGTTTTTCCCATTGTTGCGCCGACGGGTTTAGAAAATTGAACGTGCTAATGACAGTACGACAATGACCACGGAAACCTGACGGGCGGCATGTCGTTCACCCTTCTCTAAGCCTATGCCAAAAAACTCTTTTCCCTTCAAACCCTTCAACTTCCCACCCACCATCCGCCTACGAGGAGGCGTCTGAAACATACAAGAGACACTTAAAAACCACCTCGTGAAAATGTGCCATCACCGTTGCGTTTGGGATTGGAGGATGAAAATTTCCTCGAAGGTGACGGCCGGCAACCCAAGAGCTTCAGCTATTGTGCGACATCGTCACCGAAAGGGCCATGACAGTTCACTAAGACGTTCTGTCTTCACTGGCTGAACACAGCACCCTTCGACGGGAACGCGGCGGGTGGGGAGGTTTTATGGCGTTGAAATGTTGTAAAATGGCATCAAACAGCATAGCGAACATTTCGATCGTGAGCTGCCCATGTCTGGTCTTTGTGTCATTTATGTTTTAACCACCAATTCCTCCGTTGTTAATGACGTGCGCGTGAAGTATTCGGCGCGGTGCATTAGTTTTTTTGCTGGGGTTAAACCATCATTACAAAATAGCTGACGATTGTTTCTTTTGTGTCTCTTTTTCAGTATACGGTATGGAGTCTGCTGTGGCTGGGATGGAACATCTTCCTAATATGCTTTTACTTAAACATAGGAATTTTAGATAGGGTAAGTACGAGTATCCTCTTCAGTCTTTTGCGGTGACGAAATATTATATAATCAGGAACATTGAGGCTCTTCTCACTAGATAGTTAGACCATTAACCAAAGCAATATTGAAACTGGATTTAATCAAACTTTTACACTACACTTCTTGTTCTGGGGACATGCTGATCTAATTAGAAGACCGCATTATCGACCACGAAAGCCAACGACAGTTTCTCTTCTTTTTTTTTCGTTCGGCACGTCGTGGCCATCGAAAGGCGTAAAGAAAAGAAAACCCGACAGTGTAGGGCTTTTCCAGCGCGCAAAAGTTTCCCACAGATGCGAAATATGTATCTATATTTTCATCTACGATGCTCGGGCGAACCAATCAGACAAAATGCTAATGGCGAAATGCACTAATCTCATTAGCTGATAAACGCTATCAGCGTGCTTCGGATGGCGCATCCTGTAATATCATGTCTAGACGCGCGGCCCGTGGAAAGGGAATCTTTCTTGGACCAAACTTTCACCGTGTTGAGTTGGTAGTGGCTATTCCCTTCTGTTTGCTCTTCTCCTGCCGATGTCGTCCTTGTGTAGGTTAGAAGCCGGGAAGGACCGTGCAATTGGCAAGGTGGAAAATGAAAAGGAAACATTGTTGTGGTAAAGCGCAAGGATAGGACAGTTTGTGGCTGGCAAAGTTCGAACGATGGTTCAACTTTTTTGGACGTATGCCAAGCGGCGAGTACCGTAAAGAATGCTACACCGAACCGTTCCGGTCGGCCGTTGGTTTCGCTAGAGGTCGTCCTGGCTTTTGGCTTCCATATAGTCCGTCCATTACTTTGCATTATGGCACTAGAGATATGCATTGTGAAAATTGCATTTGCCTCTCGTCCTTACACCCTGTCCGCAACGTCGAAGGGACTTCCTGTTTGCCAGCTTGTTTCCCACAGGGCACATGGATTAAACGGCAAACTGCCCAGCGGTGATCCTGGTTGCATGTTCGTGTTTAATCAGCCAGAATGTTGTGGACATACTTTGGTGGTGCACGTTGGACAAGGAGACTCACCATAATTGGAATTACTCTTCGTTCGCAGCGAGCGAGGTCATGGGGAGAAGTGAAGAGTACTGAAACTCTCCATTGCCCGATGAACTCAGTTAAGGAGATGCCATTAGCCGTAAAGGTAGCGCGCTGTCCTTCGTCGATTCGGATTCGGTAACCCCGTCGGTATGACGTCAGGACGACAATGGGGGAGAACGCCAAGTCCAGGGAGTTCGAGAGAGAAAGTTGTCGGAGCGAAACCGGTGCGGTTGCAGCAGACTGCTGTTTTGCGCCATTCCAACGACCTTGACCCGGTCTATGTAGTCAGCACGTATCCGTCCTGCACCAGACGGATTTTCCGGCATGGTGGCGAGAGACAGAGCCATTGCCAGCAGCAGCAGTAAAATAACAGCTCCCAGGAGAGCGAGAGATAACACCCGGTTTCTTCGGAACGTTGTGAACAGATTCGGAAATGTCCTTTTAGACGCAGTTTTGAGGATGTGCGAAATCTCGTTCGATATCGCAACGTTGGGGTCTGGGGAGGAAAAGTTCGTAAAGTGTTTACTTTTGCGTGTGTGTATGTTTGTATGTTGCGTCACAGACGAGTCGCCAGAAAAAAAGGCTACACGCGATGTTTTGCGTTCAAAAGTTCGCCAGACCTCGTGGTGGTTAAGAGGTCCTGTTTCTCTTGGTTTGACTCCGTTTCCACCTTTCCTCTGCTGCACCCAGGCAGACAAACTCTATATACTGGTGTTTTCGTGATGGCGTTTGGGAACGACCTTGCTGTTTCGTCGGGGTCGTTGGAATATGGTTTTCTTTCGTGCCTTTTTTACCAGAAATTTTATGGTACTCGTTAAATATGGTTCAGAGATTGATGTTCGATTCTTTCCCGGTGGAACAATGGAAGGAAGAAGGAGGACCGAGAATTCGAGAATTTTCACTCGGCGCTGCATTCGTTTTCCCTTCTGTTTTTCGATTTGATTTGCTGAAGGCATGCGATCACGCCATTGAATCTGGTTCAATTACATTAGATTCCCGTTGATGCGCCAAAATTGGATTGATTTTCTGCATCAATAGTTCAGGTTTTCAATCTGAGATATTGAAACGAAGGATAGTGGTTTTCGTTTTGTATCATTTATTGTTTACAACGTTTCATTAATTTGTTTCATCAAATTAGCAATATGAGGGTATTCACTTTTCATACAATGAGGGTGAAATTTTCTTTCTGTTTGTATTTTCTAATGTTTGATACCAAATATAGTTAAAAGAATCACATTAGTGGTACACAAACCAGCTCCTATGGGTTGATCAAAGTTTGATCGTTATGAATATTTCTTATTTGAATTAAATTTGAAACATAAATAATTAAATAATTCCTACGAAATAGAACTAACATTGTTTAAAACATTGTTTAAGTACGTGTTGAGTCGCGTGTGTTTGAATGTTTTACTTTTTTATATTGTTCGATGGATTTGTTGGAAAAACTGCTATCGTTACAGCAACTTTCATTGACCTTGAAGTTACGAATAGCAACGAAAAAGTGTCGTCAGATAAAAGGGTTTCCCCGGGCCAAAATGATTTATTTTTCCGACTAGCACAATAAAAAGTATTAACTCCTGCAGGACATTTCCGTTTTGATATTCAACCAGAACTTTTCCGCCGACTTTTTCCGATGCGATGCCATATTTTCTTCCATTTTATGGGGACACCATTTCGCATTTCTTTACGACACCCTCAAGCGTCGTCTATCAAACGTCATCGTCATTTTCGGTAGATGTTCAGAAAGGATTTGATCTTACGAGCAGAACTTTGGGTCTTTTAGAACTCTGTGGGAGTGGTACATTTGTGTTATGAAGTCGAAACTGTAATGTTTTCGTTGGTGTGATGTTTGAAACGCGATGAATTTGATCGATCTAGGCAAATGTAGGCTTTTCAGTTACAGAGAAATACTTTAAATTTTAATTAAAGATATCGGTCAATAATTGAATTTATGTGTTTCGTTCTTTCGTTCCGTCAAACACGATTTATGTTGCAGGATAGTGATTTATTGAATTTGGGCACCGGCAGCGTGTCGTGGTTCGAGGAGAATGGCTACGGCTGCCGGCCCTCCTACCCCACCAACGTCACCTCGGAGGACCCCTACCGGCCAGTTCGGCCGGAGAAGGTGGAAGGATGTTTGCTGGACTACTACATCGTGGAGGTGGTGCATGCCGGCGTGCACTGCGCACTGGCGGTAAGTATGCCTCATCGATTCTCGACCGATCCAGGATCGCGTGCCTAACACTTGCTTTCTATTGGTTTCCCTCCCGCGTGCTGACGGTGGGCAGTTTTTCGGCATCATTGGAGCCATCTGTCTCGGGCAGACGTTTCTCGACGAGGACGACAGCTGTAAGTAGCCATAACCCAATAACCACTGCCTTCCCGATGTTGACCCTCGAACGTCCTTTTCCACTTCCACCTTAATTTAACCCCGCTTCCTTCGATTTGTCGCCAGTCAAATGCAAGCGACGCTTATGCTGTCCGCGTTTGCGGCCATGTTTTCCATCATTCCAACAAAATGTGATCGAGTACTGACAGACATTGCCGTGTAGCCTTTGCGTGTAGCCAAAACAGAAACCCCGGGATCTTATTAACCAGAACTTCACCACCTCATTCCATTGACCGTTCCATCAACACTCACACTAACAGCCATGCCATATCATAACCTATAGTAGCTTGCGAAGCAACATGCAATGCGGGGCTTCGATTCCGTTCTCGAGTCGTAATCAGTTTTGGGCGAAGTAATTACTCACCGCAACCCGGTAGATACATCTTCGTTGGGGTAAAGGGTAGGCTCGTGGCCCCAAAACTCTACGGCTCTAATCGAATACGGCACCATCCGATTCGTTCGAGTTTAGTACTTCTTGTGCCCAAACCTCTTTCCCAATTCTGCATCGGTGTACTTAATCAAATAATTCCAAATCATCCCTAAGGGCCTAGGGGATTACCGCTTCCGTTGCGTGATGCGGGGTGGGACCTTGGGACACGGGGATAACCAAACTTGCCGATGACAGAGTTGGGCAGCAGGGATAGGAGGAAACCATCCAGGGAGCAGTAGAAATCCTTTGCTTTCGCAGTGTAGGTCCGTAGATTGTGATTAGTGTTATAACGAACGATTCTAACATGGTGCACTAAGATTTAGCTCTGGTTTAGATAGGCTTTTGTGTAGCGGACAGTTCCGGATTTAGTTTTGCCGCAGATCTGTTCTGCGTTTTGTGAGTGTAGTCGCAGCAAGTAGAGACGCAACCAACGATTGGTACCAATTTGTTTCAGCTAAATTGTCGAAAGCTTCAAGCCGCTCCTGCTTGGCGCAAATTTTGTCTTACAAGCAGAAAAGGTATGTAACAAATATTTCCTATTTATGAGACGACGGTATAACGTTCCTCACTTTTAAAAGTTAATTCTTTTTAATCTATAAGTCTTAAAATTGTTTTTGAACATGAATGATTAGTATTTTATCAAATTGGGATTTTTTTCTTGTTATAACATTTAAGAATATAAAAAAATATTAACACTTTGAGGTCCGGGTACATCTATAGATGTAATGGCTCCGTTTCAGTTTGTGTTGCGGCTAGAATGAGACCACAACACCGTCGCTGTCAGCTGCACCAGCAGTCAATGTGACAGCGGCCGAGGCCCATGCAGCAGCGATGGGGCTTAGGCCACGAAGGGGATAAAAGGGCTGCGCGAGCCACCATAAGGCCTCTTCGCGATAACGTTGGCGTGATAATTAGATCGGAATAAAGACACTAATTTGTGGTTTCTTCGATACCGAAAATTCCGACAAATTTTATTTCAATATCACTGCCAACATTCCACAAATTAGGTTTGTGAGTGTGGAACTAACATTCCACAAATTATTGTGTGAGCATTGTGGAACCGACATTCCACAAATTACGTTTCCTCTATTCGAACGGTGCTGTAAAACCGGAGGGTTTGCACCGCGGATAGAAGTTAAAGTGCCCGGTCGTCTAAAAAGTGTTGCGTCGCGAATTCGGTGTTATTCGTACGGTGTTATAAAGCCAAAGGGTCTACATCGCGAGTCGCCGGTCCAATGGAGAACGAAACACATAGTGACGCGGGTTCAGATGGAAGCGCGAGCGCAGCGTCGCCATCGCGCGCAAAACCATCGATCGTTGATCGCGAATTAGAGCTGGCGCGGAAACGCTTCGCGCTGGAGCGACGGGCGTTCGAGATCGATATCTCGAAACGGGAGCTGGAGCTCGAGGAGCTCGCCATCGCAATCGAAAGAGGTTCGATCCAAGGCGTGCCGGCCAAATTTACTGCTCCGAGTGATCAGCAGCCCGAATACGCGATAGCGCCAGGCCACTCGTCGAGCCTGTACACTGCTCCGAGTGCGCGACCTGCCGGAACCGCGATACCACAGGATCACTCGTTGAGCCACCTCGCCGCTACAAGTGCACCACCGGTCGAATCCGCGATGCCGCTGGGCCACCCGTCGAGCCCGTACACTGCTCCGGGTGCGCGACCAGCCGAAGCCGCGATGGCGCCGAGCCGCCCGTCGAGCGTTCACCCCGCTCCGGGTGAACGACCTACCGTAGGTCATAGTACGGCGGGAGTCATGGCCGCGAGTGCAAGTTGGCGTCACTCGTTGGCATTTGCACCAAATCGGCTGGATTACCAGGAACGACAGTCCCAAGAATATGCGCGATGGCGGCAATACTTGGACGACTTCCACCATTCCCGTGCCGGTCGAAGCCAACCTGCCACCAGCGAGCGGCACGACGCGATGGCGGCTCCGGCAGCGGAAAATGGTGGGCCGTCGAGCACCGTGAGGGAACCATCACAGTGCACACGTGAGCTGAACGCGACACAGAAGGCGGCCAGGCGGATTACGGATGATCTACCGACGTTTTCGGGGGACATCACGCAATGGCCGATGTTTATCTCCAACTTCGAAACATCCACCGAAGTTTGTGGATTTTCGGACGTAGAAAATATCTTCCGGCTCCAAAAGGCCCTCAAAGGACCGGCGTACGAGGCGGTGGAGCAGCTTCTTTTTTACCCGGAAGGCCTGCACGAGGCGATGAGCGTGCTGCGCGAGGAGTTCGGTCGGACGGACCTTATAATTGAGGCGCTGATCGACAAGGTGCGAAGGATGCCTGGACCACGAGTGGAGCGTTTGGAGACTGTCGCGGCGTACGGGAAAGCGGTGCGGAATATGTGCGCAACCATTCGCATTTCCGGTTTACGGGACTATGAATGTAACGTCGCATTGCTTAAGGAGCTAACAGAAAAGCTCCCCCCTACGCTACGGCTTCAGTGGGCGCAAACAAAAGAGTTCCTGCCGGAAGTGTCACTAACGGAGTATGGTAAGTGGATTGCGGGAGTTGCGAGGGCCGTGAGTGGCGAAATTTCCACTATTACCAGCAGCAGGACGCCGGACCGCCCGAGGACGGATACAGCACCCCTGCGCAGCAACATGAACCGCGGGCAACAACAACAGCAGCGACAACCATGGCTGAACTACCACACCGCGGAAACCCAGAAGGATGGCCGCTGCGTAGCGTGCAGTGGAGGGTGCCAGTCCTTGGTACACTGCAACTGTTTCCTCGACCTTACCCCGCGGCAACGTACATCACTGGTGAGGGAGGCAAAACTTTGTCAAAGATGCTTACGTTACCACAACAATCCATGTCGCGTGCGGGACACTTGTGGCGAGAACGGATGTCGCGGAATGCATCACCGGCTACTCCACTATAACGACAGTGGCAGTAACACGCACCATCCGGAGCCGGAGCGAAACGAGGATTCAGCTGTTTACGGCCAAACGAGCATCACTAATGTAAACACTGGAACGAACATTGAGATCGCGCACACAACCACAACAGTAAACGGATCGGGACGCGCACCCGAACACTGCAATACGCACATGAACGGTCACGACGCTCTTTTCAGATACGTGCCCGTCGTATTGTATGGAGTTGATGGCCGAAAGGTCAATACATTTGCGTTCTTCGATGATGGGGCATCATCGACCTTGGTTGATCGCTCCTTGATCGACGAGCTGGGGCTTGTTGGGGAGTCGCATCCAGTTAACCTGCAATGGACGGGGAATACGGTGAAACGGGAGATGGACTCTATTCGGGTGAAATTAAGGATTTCGGGAAAGGAACCCTCGGCAACGATCTTTGAGCTCCCAAAGGTACACACTGTGAGAAGTCTTGCACTCCGTGAGCAATCCGTAAGCGTAGAAGAGCTTGCGAGGCGGTTCAAACATCTAAAGGATATACCAGCGTCCTACGACCGAGCAGTCCCTCGGATCCTGATCGGCGTTGATAATTGCTATTTAGGCACGGCACTCATCACAAAGGACGGAGGATTTGGTGAGCCAGTCGCGGAAAGGTCCCGGTTGGGTTGGACTGTATACGGACCTATTCGTTCGAGTCCCACTAGCGCTCCGCACTACTTGTACAACATCGTTTGCTGTGAAGAAAAAGGAAATCTTAACGGGGTCATGAAGGAATATGCCAAATTTACTACCGTAAGTACTCCTTACCAGGGTGGTTCGATTTCAGAGGTGCCACAATTGCCCGACCACGGTACAAAAATGGAAATCGAACACGAAAGCACAAGGGCGCGTATTCATAAGCGTGCATTGCAGCACCCACGAGGACGACGTAAACGACGCATGATCGGCAGCGTAGTGAACGAGTTGCGCGATCCTGCCACCGTCCCGGTCCCACGGCCCGGTGTCTTCCGATTTAAAACAGTGCCGGGAGCGGTCGGAAGTGCAGACGGGAAAAAACCGACCTCCGCTGTTGATAAGCCAAGACCTGCAAAGAAGGAAGATGAAATGGTTGCTGCCGATGGTTACTTACCTCGGGGCAGCTGGCAGAGAGACGTCAAGACCATCGTGGCCAAGTATGGACGGGTTGGCCGGTTTACGAACGGTAAACGAAACGCCGGTGGCGACGAATTGCGGTGTCTACAAATCGACCGCCACGAAATTGCCGTCGTACCACATGGTTTTCTGGATGCCAGCCGACAGCAGGACGGACAGAGAGTGACAACACTTTGTTTTGTCACTGGCCGGGGGAATGTTGCGGCTAGAATGAGACCACAACACCGTCGCTGTCAGCTGCACCAGCAGTCAATGTGACAGCGGCCGAGGCCCATGCAGCAGCGATGGGGCTTAGGCCACGAAGGGGATAAAAGGGCTGCGCGAGCCACCATAAGGCCTCTTCGCGATAACGTTGGCGTGATAATTAGATCGGAATAAAGACACTAATTTGTGGTTTCTTCGATACCGAAAATTCCGACAAATTTTATTTCAATATCACTGCCAACAGTTTGCATCCGTTCACATCCTTTTGGTGTGCTGTCAACGCTGTCTCCTGACACGCACCAGAGACTACTGGATGTAAACAAATATCAAATGGAAAGTAAACAAATTTCGCAGGGCGCGTTGCTGTTCGTACGTAAATTTTAATAAATATTAAAAAAGAATTATCAAACAGGACGGCCACATACGGAGGAACTAGTGCAAACGTGCCGGTCGTAAAGCGTTGCGACACTGTGAGTTGTGCGGACGTCGAAGTGTTAAGAGGTTTCGTTTGGATCATTTCTGCAATGAGGCATTGTAACAAATTAAAAAAAGACAAAGACTTTAATAAGCATTACTTTGAAATGCGAACAAGTTGTCAAGTTGGCTTATGAATTTGAACCCGTCTTTTATTACTTCCTACGCGTTTTGCATCAACAACTTGAAACCGTTACCAATCAGAACGATAGCAGATCGTTAAAACTAATTTGCGTTGCACGGAAGTGCTGACCCATAAGATGCTGATTGAGTGTTCTTTGTTGCACCCGGGAAGATAGCTTTCGTTCGCGTAGGAGACGCTTCTCAGTGGACACGCTGACGATAGATTGCGTTCCTGGGCAACACCTCGGAGGCCGTTCTGGCTATCGTTTCCCATCCAAGTGCGAAGCAATACAATGCCTTGTGCCCCGTTGTTTCTCCGGAGGTAGGAAGTGAGCTACAAATTACGAGCCACATCATTTGCATGAGTCAGCGGGGAGAAGCTGTGAACCGGCTCGGAGAAAAGTGTTGTTGCGGAAGTGGACGAAAATGATTCTAGTTACGCGGCTACATGTGCCGTTGTGAGACGCTCGCGAAACAACCTTACGAGGCCATTGTTCGCACTGGCCGTGCAACCCCGAACTGTGCCGTCGTGTGATGATGCACCGGCAAAGGCCGACAAGATGCATACAGTTTTTGTTTGGTGATTTCTAACTAACACGTTGCGGGTAGATTTATTATCGCAACGCTTCACTGCGAACGAAACGAACTAAAACGGTTTCTTTTCCTCGGCAGCTTTTCCTGTCGTAGAAACGATGCGGGAAAAGCTATTTCCGCTTTATCTTGGTGAAAAACGATGCCATGTAGCAAGAGGTCGGCCCACAATTGTCGAATTGCCAGATTGTGAAAAAATACCGAAACCGCAGATACCTCAAACTATGCTTTGATTTTTTCGATCATGAAGATTTTTAATATCCTTAATCAGAAAGTAAAGTATATAAGATATATAACATCGATTTATTATTGCCTTTTACTGTTATATTTTTAATTATTTTCACAATTTTAAAACTAATTTTTACATAACTTTGATACAACACAAAAAATAATCGTCATCTCTACTTTGATTTTTTCATCGCGACCGATGTTTTAGGTGTACATTCAGCAAGTAAAACAGACTTAACAAATGTTTTATGTGAACCTTGTTTTTCACCATATAACAAAATGACAGCACTTAAAATGTATTTTAGAATGCTGCACTAGCTTGTGTTAAAAATGGTTCGCTGCGACTTGTCTTTTAAAAAATATATATGTATTTTAAATGACAGGTTTTGACAGTTGTACATATCTGGACATCGCAATGTTTTCCATTACCTCGTTCAAATAGCAATTTCTTGTTCTAGCTGGATAAAACCTGCTGAACCCAAGCCAAATTGTGGCGACCCCTGCTAAAGAGTATAATGAAGGACTCTTGCTTCTTGCAAAGGTTTTTAATTCTTCTCGCTCGTTGGACTTGTGATGAAAACATTTTGAAGAGATGCTGCCAATTTCCTGCCATGTGAGGAGGTGTCAGTTTCGTGATAGGAGATTCGCTGGAAGCGTATGAATCGATGAGTTTCTAAGTTTATGAGGATTTCTGCAATTTTTGTTTTTAATTAATAGTCAATTTTTTATGTTTCCCATAAGTTATAATTGTAATGAAATAAATTGTTCAGGTTGTAACGAAATATTTTTCGTTATCATCAAGTTATACTTCAAGAACAATCTTACCTAGGTTAGTTTTTTACTTCGTTTGATGTTTTTTGAGAAATAAACGTTTCGTTATTTGTATGAGGAGAGATATAATTTCTATATTACGTGATTTAGTCGAAGTTAACACAAAACTTACAAATGAGTCTTGCAATTTTAATTCCATCAACTTTTCGTTCAACTCCCATCGATCTAGCGTGGCAGCAAGCTTCCGGTCTAGATGTATCGTGATCGCAGAAGTGCATCGCGCATATGAATGCTATTACAGAGTACACATTCGGCCCCCCATTCTCCCCCCTCAAAAGAGATTAAAATGGACAAAAAAATGCAAGCCCGGCGGCCTCGTCGTCGAGACGTGTTCTCTGTCGGGGTTCGCGTTGGCAGAAAGCCATGGACGGACTACGCACCCCGAGCAACCATGCGATGACGCTGGCGGCGACAATGCGGCATCATAAATGTAGATTAAATTTTTCGATATCACACTTTCTCAGCCACACGACCCTGCATTCGTGGGGAAAGGTGGCGGGACCGGGTTGGCAACCGTGTGGCAAAGGAAATAGCTCAGATTCCCAGCTCCCCGTCGTCGTTGAGGTGCAGTTCGGTCGGTCGATAAGGTCAGCGATCGCATTGCAAAAGTGCATCCACCGTTTCGCCATCGTGAAGTCTTCGAGCCTTTATGAAGTTGTCTTCTAGGTGCCCAGGTTCGGCGGTTCAATTCGAATTCCGTAGGGTTTGTTTTCTTTTCTTTTCACTCACGGATCGAATGTTGGTTCTATTTCCGGATGGCATTTTACGCAAACATTCTGCTCGTTATCAGTTTAGGTCATCGACTTGTTTATTGTTTTAGGGTTTGAAAAAAAAAACGCCTGAATTAGTGATATATTTGACCTGAAGTAAACTATGAGAAAAACACACAAGATAGTAGAGGAAATTAAAATATACAAAATAAATGAACTAAAACTGCAAAAGTAACTCTATTATTTATGCTATAGAATAGTACAGGTTATCAGAACTACATAGGTTTGCATTGATTTACGATAAATAATAAATCAATGCAAACCTGTGCTGTCCTTCTCTCTGAAGGTTCGCTAATTGCTAGCATAATTTTACTCGCAGCTTCCTGACGGAGCTCCTTCAGGCGTGGCGACCTTAATTTTCATTTGGCTAGCCTCTTGACCCGACAACACGTTCCCGGCGTAAACGGGGTTAAAGTACGCGCAAGTGTCACCTAGCATTTTTATTCACGAAACGCTTCTTTGAGGTGAAATACGTGACGTATTGAGAAAAATGGCACGTACTGTCCGAACCAGCGAGAGACGCCATTTCGGTTGGTTTAGTTTCCGCCTTCAGGAGTTGCCTTATTTTGTGTGTCTGTTCCTGTTTTGTTTTAATAAGATTTCTTTTCATTGTTTCTGGGGACCTTTGACGTTGCTGGAAGTGTGCCAGTTGGAGCCGGCAGCATTTTTGTTGGCTTCCGGAAGTCGACAAAATTCTGCAGATGCCAGACAGCGACGAGATGCCAGTGAACTAGTTTTTATTTGATGCCTTTTTCCGCATAATGTTACATTAACTTTATTGATTGTGTTATGCACTTGTCGTTTGTGAAACCAACCTGTTAATTAACACGTTGACTGCCATGGCTATCATTTTTGATAGCCAGCTGTCATTAGTTCTAACAAATGTTTGTCCATATGTGAATGAAAATGCAACATAAAACCTGTAGTAATATGAAAAATAAATTCTTTGGGAAGCTAAGTCCTTCAATGGCCATCGAAAACCATCGGTTTGATAAATATTTTAAGCAAGTTTTATCAAAAAAAAATGTACTAAAAAAGTGTGCCAAAAACGTTAGGCAGTCAACGTGTTTAAGGTTTAAGCCGTGAAGAGTTACACTTGTTTAGTATTTTATCCTGGTAGAAAACGTGTCGTGACTAAATACTGTCCTGTAATGGAATGTGTAATTCTTCACCAGCTATTTTGTTTGATGTTTTTCGGAACATACACCAAAAGGTGAAATCCCGCTGGCTGCAATAAAAAGATCAATTTGATTGATAGATTGTACATCCCGAAGCGATTAGGACCCGCTTCTGAATTTGTGGGAACACTTGATTTGTGGCAACGCTTGCCCCTAGACGAACATTCGGCACTAGGGATGACCGCACATTTTATGGCGCCTCCCCTGTCCTTCCTCCGTCCGCTAATTTTATTTTCCCTCAGGCCAAATCATCACTTTTTGGGCGTGCGATTAGGGTCGCCCATTCTTGCGCCTTTTATTGGCCTCCACTTCTTACAAAGAGATGAATGAAGCTCCCGAAAATTCGCTTCTGTTCTTTCGATGTGAGCAGGGCACTTAGTCCGCCGGAAAAAGCGCCGCTCCTTGTTTCCCAATCAAGAATGGAAGGAAGGGCGTTGCGGATGGGGGTTATTCTGATGGTACGGGACTTCTTTACATCTTTATGTTCCAGTGAATCCTCTTCGTAAGCCGTTTCGTCTTCCCGGAAGGGGAAGACCTCCAAACACCCTCGAGGATTAAAGTGAATGATTTGCATTCTTCGAGACGCTTCCCGAAGACGGTGTTGCCTTGTACACACCTACACACATGCACATTTTGCTTCTCTACCCTTTTCCTTCCCTAGCGGGAAACTTTATCGCGGCCCGTCCTTTCTATGTTCTTTTCCTGTTTTCAATTTTATTACATTTTAGTTTAAGTACCTTCAACACACGACGCCGTTCTTTCAAGGCTCGTCGCCGGGATGGAAATCAATTTTGGGCCAAAAATTGATCAAATCTGTTCATCCATCCGGGGATCTAGAGTGGTTTATCCGTTCACGTTCGCGCTTATGCTCCGGTGCTGCCGATGACGTGCCCGGCCGTTGATTGGAAAATGGATGTGAAAAAGAGCAACAAATCCGCAAGTGCCTCCAAGTCTCGCCCAAGAGCCAATAGCGTTTAATAATTGAAGGCCGCACATAATCGCTCATGCGTTTAGTTGAGGGTGTGCGAGCGCTGTGAGAATATTTACAACGGAGCTGAAGGGTAGGAAATGTGATATGGGAGGAGGAGGGAAAATGTGAGACGAAACATGCAGGATGTGACGGGAATAATGTTTAAATTTTCATGCACATCGGGGCGGAACAATTCATCCGCTTCCGTCAACCTGGATTGCACTCCGAGTTTATTGTGTACGTGTGTGTATGTGTGAACCATACTTGACCTAGGTGACTCTGGTTGCTGGTTGGCAAAATCTCAATGTCCCCGCGTTTACGGTTTATGAAGCGCCCAGCTTCAGCCCTCCTCAGTTCTCGGGAAATTCATCCTGTTGCTCGAATGTTTGCTGGAGATCTTTCAGCTTTAGCTTTCACCCGACAATTGTGGGCTGAGAAAATAAAAACACTCCACACAATGAGGAGCCCCATCGTATCTCATCCTTCCTTCCCTGGTACGTGCCCTCTCTCGAAAAAGGACATATTTGACGTCTAATCGTGCCAAATGAGCGTTATTCCGGAGGGACGCATACAAGCGCGATGCTTTTTAATGAGAACTGAAAGAGGTGGCTCATATTTCACCGATCCCATTCAAATTGCACACGAACGGTTTATAAATTAATTGCCTCGCATGAATGCGACAACCGGGTCTGCGATTGGAAATTTCCTTCCGCCAAATAAGACCTGCATGTTTAATGAGCAATCTTGAAGCAGGTACTGAAACCAACCAACGGTTAATTAAATGTAAACTGCAAGCGACTTGCTAGAAAAATCGATTGAATTGTAAACACTCATGTTGAGGTTAACCAAAGCGTACGGAAAATTCGATCGAATGTGAACGGCTTCATTCCGCAAGAACATAATTTATTTGCGAAGTTGTCAAATTATGCTACAACACATTGGAGACAAATATTTACTTTGCATGCTTTTGCACAAATATGCGTCTTTGATTGGTCACCTGTGTTTCAGATTTTGTCAGATAGGATTTTTTTTACAATAAAACAGAAAAGAAACAAACGGAAGGAATCACGTTTTAATCAAAATTAATGTCCTCTGATACCTATAACCTACCCCATACTTCAATTGTATATTAGTCTTGCATACCAATCCCATTTTTCAATGTGATAAAATTGAAAAATGTTCAAAAGTATAAGTTGCAAATAAATAAATAGTGATTAAAAGATGGTAAAAAGATAAATTTTTTGTTTATTAAATTTTTTATGAACTGGCAGAGAAATGTAAATACCTGTAAATCAAAATTCTGCATTATCGTTTTCGAATATTTTACTCCGAAGCGTTTAAAGATCGTTTGAGAAACATGCTGTTTCCTCGTGTAAATACAACTCTTTTATCCTGATCCATACTTTACTATTTTAAGCAAAAAAAAGGGGTTTTATTTACTACTCAAGCTGCTATAAAACTTCGCGAAATATAATTGTCATTTTCACATTCACCCACCACCAGTTCGCTCTTCTCCATTACATAAGCACGTGCACGACTGACCTCAATAGCCCCATGCATTCATTTCATACAAACTTTTCCCCCGGGAGCTTTATAAATTATCTCCAGTGTCAATGAATGCTCAAAGGAAACTCTGGACACATAGGGAATAATTGTTATCTCAAACATTTTTGTGTATTCACACAATAGTGATACCTGGAAATAATAGAACTATTGAAGGATCGATAAGAGGTTTCATTCCATGCTATGCTTTTCTGTTCTGTCCTTTCCTTCTGTTGGTCCTGTTAGTAATCTCTTTCATCGTTGATTATTACTTGTCATTTCTTTCAATCTGTTTAATTCTAAATACTATTTCTTTCATTTCATTCGTCTTTTTCTTCATTGTCTCCTCGTTCGACGTTGCGACGTGATCTGCTACTACCACTTCTACTACTTCAACTACTACTACTACTGCTACTGCTACTACCGCCCACTGCCTTACTCTACCATCTACCTCTACCCCGTGTTGTTGTTCTATTCCGCAGTCGATTTTATGGGAGGCGACGCGAAGAGTCCCCAGCACACGGCCGTGCATCCCATGTACGTGAGCTATAGTAGTTTACCGACGACCAACAGTGCCAACTCGACACAGTTGAAGCAAGCGTCCAGCAGCGCCAAGTTGCTGCTGCTGACGGCCAACGGCACCATGGACGGTGGTGGTGGTGGCGTTGGCGGTGGTACCGGTGTCGGTGGTGGGCCTCCCATCAAAGAGCCAGCCCCGCCGGCGCTTCCGCATGGTCCGCGCGGGCTAACAGGCACTCACACGGGGGCCAGCCTTGGCGAGGTGCTGGCGAAGGCGAAACTAAACGGACCGCACGGTCCAGTCGTAACCACCACTACCACCACCACCGCTAGTAACAGCCACTCACCCTCGAATACTAACACCCTCCTGTCATCCTCATCCTCACCGTCATCAACGTTCACCAGCCTCATCAACAGCAGCCCGCAGAGTCTGCACCACCAGCACCACCATCAGTACACCAACCACACGCACACGAACAGTCACGCGCCGCAGACAAACAGTGGCAGCATCAACAGCGGCGGCTCGCGGGTCATCCTGCTGCAGCACCAGGATAGCACCGAGTCGTCGCCTCCGACGCCGCCGGCGCGAGGTCTCAGTCGCAATGCGAGCTTCAGCAAGGCGCAACACCAGCACCACCAGGCCGCCCTGAACAACACCAACAACAACCAACATCCGCTGCGCAAGAACAGTAGCAGCGTCAGCATCCTCCGGTACGCCGACATGGTCCACGGACAGCGATCGTCGGAAGCCGGCGACGATGACACGTTCTTCATCCCACGCAGTGCCTCATCCTATCAACCGAGGAGCAACAACTTCGGCATCAGCAACCCGTTCAACGGGGTGCTGCAGGGTGGTGGACGCAACGGCCCGTACCCACATCAGCACCCGCTGGGTGAGGAAGAAGGCGGTGGCCGGCGGCAGCAGCAAGCGCTGAGTGGATCGGCCCAACAGCTTGGTCATCACCATCAGGGCAGTTCAAACGGTTCGCCGCAGAAGCGCAACTCGCTCGTCGGAATGATGGGACCGACGGCGGGCTCCTGGAGTGGCCGAGGATCTCCCGTGCCGCAGGTACACCCGCAAGTGCCACCGCTCCCGCAGCACTACCAGCGTGCCGGCGATTCCGGTGCACCGACGCCGAACGCCAATGCGTACGTCACGCGGTCTCCCAACCTGAACCGGATCGCCCGGCGGCACAACGGAACCGGGCCGGGCACGAACGTCCATTCGAGCAACAACAACATCCACCTCAACAACAATAATCACACCAACGGCAACAACAACAACAACCACACCAGTAACATTTTAAATAGCCCTGGAAGCTTCCCGGGTCAGCTCCCTCCCGCCAGCCGAAGCGGGAGCAGTGGGCGTCTGCCGAGTACGGCCACGCAATGTGACCAGATACGGGAGTTTCCCGGCCTGGCGGTGGGGAACGGTAAACCGCTCGGATACTACGCGGCCGCCCTCCCATCTTCTCCACCCTCGGAAAACAACAACTTCCCACCGGGCTGTTACCCTCCTGCTCAGCAGCAACATCGTGGCGCCAACACCGTGAACAACGCCTCCCCCCTGCCGGTAATGGTGATGCACCGGGCAAAGTCGCAGGACCGGCTGGCGTACCGAAGTAGGCGCGGTTCGGGTCGCGGTGGTGCGGTAAACGGTTCCAGTTCCCATCACCACCACCATCACCACCATCATCATCAGCAGCAACGGCCACGATCGTTCTGCAGCAACAACGGTGCCTATCCGGACTACGTGATCCTAGAGCATCCCGGGAACTAAGCCCACAAGAACTGCCCCCGGAAGTAGCCGCTAATCTCCCAAGCTCCTCAAGAAAACTCCCTCGAATCGGGAACGAACGAAACATCGTGTCGAAAGCGTCGTGTTTGTTGTGAGAAGCGGGGGGTAGTTTGTATCCATACCAAAGGCGCCAAAAAGTCTTGCCGAGAAGTTGCGTTCCTGCTGGATGACGTCGTGTCACTGTTGTCGAGCGAGAGATAGTGTAACGCTAGCGAAACGATAGAAGAGGGTGGACAGAAACCGCTCGACACAGGCCCGTTATGCTTCCTTTTTCGTCCTCCGGGATTAAATTATTGATAGCGGGACAGGACGATATGTACGAGGACACGGAGAGGGACGCGCAGTACTAAATAGAAGAGTTTCTACCGAGTTTTTGAATCGTGACCTCGTCCCACTCTCCACGGACCAGCATGTCGCCATCGTTTCCCCCACTGGTGGGGCGTTTACTAATCCTTCCTTCTTGCCCTGGATCCGGACGTGCCTTCCATGCGTCGGGACGGGACTGTTGGTGTGGAAATGTCTGCCCTTCTTCTTCCGCACATCTTTTCCCCGCCTGCGGTTTAGAAGGCAATGCCTAATGATAGGATGAATGTTTCCCGCTTCGATTTGCTGGCGGCAACGCGTTCCATCCGTCGCCAAAGGGAGTCGTGACCCCGTGACGGATGTGGCTCTCTTACCACTACCGCGATTCTTGCCAACCCCCGCCGACAAGGGCTGCCGAAGGAGGAGGATATCCTAGTAGAGCGCGTGTAAGGTTGTAGGAATTATTGCAATCGCTTTCGGTCGCCGTTGCGTCAGCGACAAACTGTATTAGAGGTGGGGGTGGGAAGGTTGAAGGGGTCGCCTACTGCTCACTTCTTCCGTGAAGAAGTGCGCCGTGCTGCGTGGGAAAATGTGCCGTGTTGCCGCGCGTTTTGTCGCATCAACGATTTATGATATCAATTTCCGGATGTTTTTTCTCCTTCCATTCTCCCCTCACCCGTCCGCCCTCCGAGCAGGGTGGTTTCCCAAGGTTTTCCACGAACCCATCAGACGAGGAATGGCACCCACAGCAAAATAACGCAACACTGGAAAGATTTAAGGGGGAGTCCGTTTTGGGAAATGTAACGCCACGCTCGGTTTTTTAATTGCCGCTTTGCGCAAAGCCGAGTGGATTTATTTTATTTCATCCCTTTCTCGCTCACGGTGCGAGAAATCGTTAATGAGATAGAACGGAAGAGTTTTGTTTGTGTGCCAGTCTCTAACAAGCTTCACTGGGTTCACGGCCCCGACCGGTCGGGTTGTAGGCGCTGCTAGGACTCTTTTGATATGCAGCATTGAGCGTTTGTATCAATGAAAATGTAGCATCAAATTCGAAACAGAATACGTTTTCTGTTAGATTAATCTTTCGAAATGGTAATTTCCATTGTTTGTTAGACAAGTGTAAACCGTTTATTCTGTTCCTCAACAAATAATTTATCTGTACCCCAGCTACTACCTATTGGAGGCTCTCTGCGCTAGAAAAGATCAACAAATGTATAGTTTACTTAAGGGAGGTTAGATTAGTCCGTGACGCGATGTTACATGATAGACCTATTATACTAGACTTCTTGTGCTATTCGTTTCCTCGCACGAAAAGACATTCGGAGCGACTATGTTCCTTAAAATGACGTCCTAACCAAAACACGAAATACGTAGTGTCGTTTATGTTTTACGCGAATTTATCAAACTTTTCCCAACTAAAGCCAATTAGGGATTTGCTCTTGTACGCTAGGCGTAGTAGAAAAAGAAAGTGTAGAAAATACTATATGTAGATTATGCCCATGTTCGACAAGTCAGGAGGCAAAGGGCATCATAGCACGTTAGTTCGTTCGTTCACGATCGAATATGGCTTTATCGGGTGTTCTCTGCCGATCGTGTAGCTCTTTTGACTGTGTTACCTTCACCCCGTCGTTCCGGTTAGTAGTATTCGAGTGTTGCCAATGGCAACGAAAGCTATGTTAAACCAATCGTTACTTAGATGTCCGTAGTTCATATATCCTTGCATCGTTAAGTCGTCTGTATTCAATCTGGTAAAGCGCACGAAGATAGAATAGAAGCCGCAAAAAACTGTGTTCGAGAGAAGAAAAACAAAGATGGCTGCAGACGAAGCGTAATTGACTGTCGGAAGTTCGGTCAATAGTAATTTTTCCCAACGGCAAATCGGCGAAATCGGGAGAACACCATCATTAGTTGCTTGCCAAGGACGGCCACGTCGCCGCAACCAAAGCCTTCGCCGTTGAAGAAGGCTCTGCCCTGGGCTAAAAAGCCGTAGGAGAAATAATCTAGGTACAATTAGACACCAGACAGCGGGGAGCTAAGTTTGTTACTTGAGTTTAGTATTTTGTTTTATAGAGAGTAAAGACAAGAAAAACATGCACACACAAGTTTGATAGCACGCTCATTTTTCCCGTGACTGTTTGAGTATATGCCCCATCACGTGCCGGTAGTCTTTAGGATATGGCCTACGAAAAGCTGTTATACGAGCAAGACGAAAGAAATAGCTTCTTTGTACAAAACACAAAACCTCCCGCGAAAATGATAGGAAGTTTATGCGAATTTAGTGGAATACTTTTGTGATTAGTTTAACTAAGTGAAAAATATAAAAGAAAAGCAAAAAAATGAAACAATTGGTTTCCCCTAAATCTTCGTAAATACAACGGTTTGGTTTCGAGATTTGCGGGCCATGTTTTCGCGTTTTGGCCTCCGCTGGGTGAGGTCCAGGTATAAAGCAGATAGCAATAAAAATAAAACAAAAAAACGTTTAAAGTATTTAAAAAGAACCCGTACTTCACTTTTAAGCTTTATTTTATGTTGTATTCAATCGACCTTTTCGTGTAACCGTAATGGGATTTTAAGTAAAAGTTAAAACAAAATCTGTCTACCTAAAACATACGTGCTTTTCTTCCTTTTTATTTTGCTTTTGGAGCGAAACATCTGTGAATACAACACAATGGGGGTATTATTTTTAAATTACATCTGTTGCCCTTCCGCCCCGCAGCAACGACCGAAGGAAAGGAAAAACTGTACGCAGCGTCCTAATCAATGTTTGTGTTCGATTTACCATGCTGTTACATTCGGTTTACTTTAAAATCGATAAGATTTTGTCCGTCTTATGGGGTTTTGTAGTAGATGTAAAGTAAAATGTATGTTTAATGGTAGTCAATTGTATATTTACCGTAATCTACATCATGTTTAATTTCAGACTTTGTAGTAATTTATTCCCTAACCATTATTTATCTCACAGCAAATCGTTTAGATATCCTGATCGGATACTCTCGCCGTTCGTTACACGAAACAGAGACTAATATTCCTTTCGCTCCTCTCATAAGCCACCCTAACAAGTGAGGCACTCATGGACATCAATCCGCATAAGAGGTGTTGGGTGTGTACATATTTTACATCGGAATCGTCGTGCTGCTGCGCTTCGCAGTCATATGGTTTAATAATATTTTGCTTTATTCCGTAGAAAAATAAACTAACCGGGTTCGCGCGGCTTAGCGATCGTGTAGTAGTGGCTTAGCTAACCTTAACACTTTGTTGACGGGCGTTTTTTTCCCAAAACTAGTTGCTGTCACCGGGGCCAGCTGCCCCGGTAACGAACGACCGATCGAAACGGATACGACGAAACGAACCAATAACCCGAATGCTCGACTGTGCAATGGTATGCGTGCAACGTACATGTCCGTCTTTCCGTCCTCAACGTTGAGTCAAAAACAGACGAAGATCTTCGTCTCCCGTCAACAAGGTGTTAAGAAACAAAAATCCAATCCAACCCCACGAAGGACTGGACTAACGGCAAGAAAATGGATATCCCCCTCAACCATCATCCCACATCCATCCTTCCTTGTTTCTTCATTTTCGAAACGATGCTCCCAGGAAAAAGACAATTGTAAAAATGTCGACGATCTTTCAATCTTGAAGAATAAAAGTTGGTAAGTGTTCGTCTGCCGTCTGCATCGGTTTGATTAGAATTCACGAATTCAAACGCTTTGTCAGCATTCTGACTATTGACACATACGGTTTGGTTTTTGGTTTAGCACAATGGCACCCGTTTGGTAAAGGAATAAAGTAAATTATCATTTATTCTTTCACCTCCGTTCGAAATGGCACAGATTCACTTTCTTTTCTCTTTGCATTTTTGCGCATTGCCATCCGCAACCATAGACTTGATTCAGCAACCTCTTACCAAGCGAGGACCTCCTTAAACCACTGCGCCAAGCTGAACAAAAATCGATCCTCTCGGGTGGATCCTATTTTTAGCCGGCCGTTGCCCACCTTCCGTCGGTCGGTTTGGTTTGCTTGCTTGCACCGTTAGTGTGCTAACACTACCGTTCCAGGCAAAGGCAAGACGATCTCAAACCACAGCACACGAAAGGACTCGTCTTTACTGGCTCCTGCAGTACGCTTTCATGGTCAATGCGCGTCACCCCAGAAGGCCAGCAGTGGTTCGGTTCGGTTCGAGCCGGGTCACGCAATCGATTTTATATTTTTTCCTCCTCCTCATATTCGACCACGCAGACGAGCGCCAGTCAGCTGACGATGATGGTGATTGCGGTCGATCAATATTTTATTCAACACGCTCTTTCCGTCGCCAATTTAATGCCGGTTGCAACATTAAAGCCACCCGAGGACGCAAATGGGGCTTCTATGTCAAGTTTATGTGCTTCTAGAATAAATTCAATTTAATTTATTTTTATTTTACTGAAGCAATTTGTTTCCGTGAAATAAGTTTTGGCCTTTGATAGGGTTTTTAGTTTAGTGAACTTGTTTTTCTAATTTTTAATTGCTATTTCATGGAACATTTGTTGGCATAATCCAAATATTTTATTGTTTGTTTCAGAAACGCTTCTCATCTTTCAATCTAGCGAACATATATGAAAATTCCTCAAATTTGGCAAAGAAATATATAAATTCATTAAACGTTGAAAATTATCTGAACCTACGAAAGTAAACCCAAACATGAGATAGGATAATGATGAAGCATTTACCAACGTTTTAAATTTGATAGAAAATGATCGCAAACAACTTTTTTTTCTATTTTGGCACAATTTTCCATCACATTTTTTCTCCCTTCCATCTCCATTTCGCTCCTTTTCCACTCCAATGCCTACTTTTGTGCAGATATGTTTTACTAATGTTTTGTTAATTTTATTTACCTTTTTTTCTCTCTTTTTCTCCACCCTCTTCTCTCTCGCTCTGTATCTTACTTTGTTCCTCTGGTTTTTTGTATTTATTTTTCCGTCTTCGTCCTCACTCCGGAACCTGTCCCTCCATCCTTGGGTACGCACCCGCACAAACACGCACACGCCCTGTGGTTCCGTCCCCTCCGCTCCGTGGGATAAAAAAATGCAGTGAGCAGAACTAGCAAGAAATCGAAGCACCGTCAATCGCTGTACTCGATCGAGTTCAGCCGGTCGGTCGACACGATCCGTGGGGCGCACCCGAACGATGCGTACGATGACGATGACGATCTCATGATGGGCGGTGGGGCCGGTGGAGCGCCGTCCTCCCTCAGCCCCAAACCGATGACACCGCGGCGTGTCAAACGGCGCTCGGTGATGCAGCGGGGAACGTCAGGTGGCACCTCGGCCCGCCAAAGCACCTCCAGCCGTCGGGCTGGCCATTCCTCCTCATCCGGCACGAACGCGTCCGGCAGTGGAGGGGCGGCCCACCATCATCACCACCATCATCATCGGAGCAGTGTGCGTAACTCCCGTCGGAAGATGGCGCATCATCAGAATCCGGTCACGAAGCTGCTGAATCAACAACAGCTGCAGCAGCATCTGCAACAGCACCATCATCGCCACCAGGCGGAGGAGTTGGCGGGCGGGTTAGAGGATGCGGCCGGTACGATGACCCTCACCAAGACGTTCCCGCCGTTCGTGCACAACAAAAACCCCGATCTGACCGAGTCCAATCTGAAGTCGCTGAACAACGACTACATCCTAGGGCAGCTAAACAACTTTGGCCCGGGCACAACCGACACCACGAACAATCTGAACACGTTCGGAGCGCACCAACATCATCACCAGATGGTGCATCATCAGCAGCAACACCAGCAACAACAGCAGCAGCAGCAGCAGCAGCAGCAGCAGCAGCAGCAGCAGCAGCAGCAGCAGCAGCAGCAGTTGCCTCCTCTTCCGCCACACCGGAGGCAACATCTGGTCCACACACCGACGCTCCTGGACGGAACGAACAGCCCGATCGATCCGATCTACTACAACATGAACTCATCTTCGCCGCTCCTCCAGCAGCAAACCTCGTGGGCGGCATCGCCTCAGCTGCCATCGGGACCCGGAGGAGGAGGAGTGGCCGGTCTGTCGAACCCAGTCTACCAGCATTCGACCACCAACCTCAACCACAGTCCGGAGCTGAACGAGGAGTACTACGGAACCAACGGAACCAACCGACCACCGTCGGTCCGCTCGAGCTATTCCAACTTTCACGGAACACGTCCCCTCAGCTCCTACCTCGGCGGTGGTGTCGGCGGAGGGATGGCACCCGGGGGAGTCACCAATCGGGGCTACAATGTGTCCCCGTCGGGCGGCGGACTACCGGCCGGTTCACAACCGGTGGAGAATGTGTTCGCCAATCTAACGGCCGCGAACGCTGGTGGGCAGATGATGACGACGGCGAACGGGAATGGGAGCGATCCGATCACGATCCCCGCGCTACCCCACAGACGGTCGGTTTCGCGCGAAAGTCTCCGGGCCATGCAGTTCCTCAACAGTGGGCCGCCGGCCTACAATCTGAACTATCACACACCGCCCGACTCGGAGACTACGATGTAGCCGTGGGGGTGGGGAAGGGGGCCAATGAAAGCACGATCACTGTATATAGAAACACACACTACGCAAGGGCTGGGAACTAGCTAAGTTACGAGACTAACACCGCAGTTCCTTTTCGGTGGGGAAGAACGAACTGTGTGCAACAATGTAACATAAAAGAGTAGTGTTAAGGAACGCCCCGGGAAAGGGAATGATAAGCCACAAGCCAACCGCGGTCCGGCGGTGCTCAGATACTCACGGGAATGGTGCGGAAATAACAGGGGTCTAGCCGGGAAAGGACACCGCAATTGGGGCGACCAAAAATGTACAAATCACCAACTAATAAAAAGCAATCTCCCCCATGCGGAATGATGAAGAAGTGCTTGACGATCATCGAGAGGACAACTCCAGGCGCTCGGTATGCCAAATAGTAGTAGAAGAAAGCACGTTGGTGAACTCTATTCCAAGGGATTCCCGTTCCGCGATGTCCCGCGGTGGAGAGATCGATACGTTTTATGTCTTTAGTAGAAAATGCGAGTTGGAAATTAGTTCTGTTTCGATTGCAGGACGATCGTTAGGGGCAATAGTGAAAATGCAGCAATATGGGGCGACCTTATCTTTTCTCAACTCATGATTTATTGAACCTAACTACTGTTTTCATCAAGTTTCAATGATGTAATATAGTTTTTGTAATAGCTTTTTCTGGTGTTCAAAGTCTTCAATAGAAGATCATCTATTTATCGACTCTTGAAGCGAAAGTCTACTGAAGAAAGAGTCACATTTATATTTTGCAATATTTGTAGCAACCTATAATACATTTCATAAATTTATTTTGTCCACTCTGGTTAACTTGTGTTCCCCCTGGTTGTTTCTTATTTTCTCCACTAGCGATTTTAGAGTAATAATTGCAAATAGACATCTTCTATGACTGTAACCTTTATTTCGTCCTTTTGTCTGTTGTCTGTGTGACATCTGAAAATGTCTTTTCTAGTAGGAAAGTTTGTCCATTGACTGAAAAAGACGCCAAATAGGTTACTATTGCCCCGTAACAATTTCCTCGAATATTCATCGAAGTGTGAAAAAATAATAATCACAGCCTTATATGAACGTTCTCATTTGCCACTTTGAAGATCAGTGGCTTCATAGCCTAGGGAATATTTAAGACAAGGCTTGAGCAACTCTGTTTTTACTTTTAAAAGCATTTCTCCCTCGGTCGCAAAACTTATACTTTTCAGATGGTGAATCATAAAACACCAGTGCTTTGGGAAGAGAACTCTTCGGTGGGTTGTCTTGTAAACTACCCAATTTCTAAAGAACTAATCTACAGGATGCTATAAACGGGAAGCAATAATATGTCTTTTAGCTTTATTTAAACATATTTTCTTTGACAGACACACTTACTGGACGGTAAGCAATCAAATCAAATGCGTATCCTGCATAGACCGAAAGCTACATAATGAGGAATGTTTTTGTTTTCACGCGCATTATAGTAAGAACGCTCCGGATCACACGATCTGGTGCGCAGAAGATCTTTAAAAAATGCCAAAGTTTATAAAACTTGCTAGTGGTACCAGGGTTAGGAGAGAATTTCCTACCTTCCAGACGATAAAGTGTAGGGCTGCTGCCTTGAAGAAAGCGCAGTTTGCAAAAGCGGAAGAGTATAAAGTAGCATAATTACTTACGAAGTTTTTTAAGCAAATTTTTATAATAAAACTAACTGTGACCTTAAAAAAGAGCGTTAGTATTTCGGAAGCGAGAGAGAAGATTGAAACTGTAATTTAAGGTGTTTGAATGGAACCTAGTTAGGGGAACGCTTCATTTCACGGTTGAGTGTTGATAGTTGTACTTCGTTTTTCTACTTTAATATTTGTCGTGCCTTTTCCAAGCTGAAAAATACCGTTTTCTTTGGTGAGTGATTTTATTTTTAGATGCGATAGATAAATTCTGTGTATGTCTTTAACTGATTTTATTTGGATTTCGCGCCAATATAACAAAAGAAAACAGTGAACAGTAATAGAACGAAATAAATGAAGAATTGTTTTAATAACAAATGGACCAAGAAATTGTCTTAATTTTTCCTCGCGGTCCTTTATAAAACCCCAATCTCGTGCCAAGCGATCGCTTCGCTCTTTTTTTTCATTTTCAGGTACGTTCGATCGATGCCTTCTCCTTCAGCTCCCAGCAGGACTCCCAGAAGTTGACCAGCCGCTGGTCTGCGTTGGCACAAAACTCCTTGAAGTCGCGCAGCATCTTCAACTGGAAGAGATCGTCCGTCTGCGAGATGACGAGTGACTTCCAGCGCTTGTTCGGTATCATGTGGTTCCAAGACCACAGGAACCCGGTGCGCCGCATGACATCGAAATCGTCCTTCGTTGCGCCTTTCCCGGTGACGTGGCGCGTAATGTAGGACGGTTCATGGCCGGCACCTCCACCGGCATTGCCACTCCCTCCAGTTGTGCCCCCGTTTTGACCTGGTCCGGCCACTTGTGCCTCGTAGGACGCCGAGTAGCGGTTGATGAAGTGGACCGGTTTCTTGAAGTTGCTCCCACCGGAAGCCAACCGCTGCCTAGACCGGAGACCCATGTTGGGGTTAGGCACCATGATGAACATGTTACCGCTGCAGTGCACGTACTGGTAGTCGAGCGAGACCTGATTCGAGCCCGTCTTCGTTTCCACCGTGCAGCGCATGAAACCGAAGCGGCGTACGATCTCCTCCTGGAACAGCAGTAGTCGCCGCGGCCACGACTCTTTGGGGAACTCCTCGAACAGGAAGCTCGAGTGTTGGTTAAGGCAGTCGGTATCGAGCGGTATGAAGATTGGACCACGCAACGGGTCCGACTTTTCGGTGAACGGTTCGGCCAGCGGGTCGGCTGGGATGGTCACGAGCTGGAAGCCGCAAGGTTGTGCCTTCCGGCACCAGCCGTAGATGAGGTCGTACACGATCGGACCCGACGCCGTGATCCACTGGACGACGATCTCGTACGCGTGGCCCGGTATCATGCGCTGGTGGTACCGGGCGTGGCCCCACTCGGTGCGGTCGGACTTGCCGGAAACGTCAATCTCCAGGTGGGTCTGCTTGTACAGCAGTCCATCCACCAGGTCCTGCCCCTCAGCATCCAGTGATTCGCGCAGGAATGCCGGTAAGCCACGATCGTGCGCGTCGAGCGGTTTCGTCAGATCCGGATGCTGGATCTCCACCTCCATCCATTCGTTCTCGAAAGCAGCCAAATCACCGAGAGGCGGCACGTACTCCGGCGATTCCTTGTCTTGACGCGCGATGTAATACAGGCAGAATCCGGGCACGACGGGTTTGTTAAAGTCCCCGGACGCGTGACAGATCAGGCGATTTCTACGGCGAGAGGAGAAAAAGGAGAGGATAAGTCGCTTGTTGGAGTTAGTAGATAAATTGGGTAAACTTTGGCATCTCGGAAATGCATCAACAGGCTGAGGTTAAACATTTCTGCACAACAGCTTTAATTTATTCGTTTCAAATCTTTATTATAAAAAAGATCGATAATGTAAAATTTGATTAAATAATAGAGAATAACTTAGCCCAAGTTATATGACCTATGGCAAGAAACCCCCGTTGTATGAAACCCGTGTATGAAAAGCAGGGAACAATCAGGCTCGGACATTAGAGCCAAGGCAGTGAGCGATGCGCGCAACCCTACCATTTTTTTCAAAACATCTCACAATTAAACAACAAAAAATTTACAGAACTCGATAACGCTTTGTCATGGGCTTAAGTCGTTCGCAGTCACACAAATTCTACTTCCTGTAAACTAGCCTTTAGAAACGATATAAATAAAGCGAGTCAGGATAGACTGTAGTTACTAATAAAAATTGTAGTTGGAGTATTTATCGATCGAATTTTGAATTAAATTCAAACTCTTCATTGGTGTGTTCGTCGTTCGTGTGGCCTTATTAAATGGTAGACTATTACATGGCAAGCGTCAATTGCTAGTGAATTTGTCTATTACAACTGCATCAATGGCATTAACGAGAACAAAGGTTTTTCTTTCGCAAAGTGATTTAAATTAGTTAGTTCCCTCAAAAGAAAATAAATCTATTTACACTAGAGTTGTGTAATTCAGATTCGTGAATCTGAATTACTCTTTGTTTCATTTGCGAGATTCTTCTTCTTCTTCTTGGCGTAACGACCTCTTGGTCATGCCTGCCCCGTTAACGGCTTACGAGACTTGTTTCCCTGTTGTACGTGGATAGTCAGTCCTCTCGTACAGGGGAGGGTCCGGTCTCGGTTGGGATTCGAACCCACGCCGTCGAGGTGGTGAGCCCCGGCGCTCATGGGCCGATTTTCTAACCGGCGCTACCGCTCGGCTGTCGCGGACCCCCGCGAGATTCATGAATTCCAAAGATTCATTAAAGTCAAAACAATAGGAAAGTAAAACTCGAAACATGCATGAAATAAGAGGAGAGGAATCCCTTTTTTATCGCTCGTGAAAGATTCATGATCTGAATGAAACTTAGGCGAAAGATTCATACTGATGAATCTCAATTAAAGATTCATAAGGCACAACACTATTTCCATGATTTACTGATCATGCTTTTCACTAATTTTGTAAATTTTCACTAAAAGGTTTCGTTAAAAAATAGTTTTTTACAAGCAGATCATGTAATATCATTTTTACTCGCAAACTTGGATAATTTTGCATGCGAATAAGTAAAGGAGCGCGAGCAAACAATAAAAAATCGTTAAAAAAAATTATGTTCCAAAATTTCCCAAGGACGATAACTCAAAGTTAACCACTGAAAAGAGATGGGTGTAATTGTTTCTAATTTAGTACAGCAATACTAGTGCAATTATCCTGAACAAAAGAAATATTAAAATTCGCAAATCTGCGGCTATTTTAAATCATCAAGTTTCTTTGCCCCACTCTGTATGACTACGATGGCTTTCTTGAGATATTGGATTTTTACATTAAAACATATGTTGCAACGCAAAAAGGCTAACAAAACCTGCTAAAAAGCTTCTATTATTAACAATTTGCTGTGTGTTGAAGGTGGCCTCAACCGGAGACTTTTGACCAAAGCGCAAAACTGTACTACGTGGATTCGCTCATTAGAGAACTTCTTTTTTTAACAAAACTGAATTGACCTTAAATGCATAAGTAAGTTTTGATAAAGTGCCATTTTTTAGTAAAATTAATTTCCATTCACCTTAAAAGAATCAACAGTCTCCGATTTACTTATTTTCTGGTACCTAGGTTAAAACTACGTTTTCACTCCTGGTACACCTTTTGCATCAAAGCAGTCCACCTTATCCATAAAGGAGTTTAGTATTTTAAATTAGAAACCTCATGTTCTGGTTATGAAGAGTTTTAACTAAATGTGCTAACTAGATTAGACAAATCTTCGTCTGTATTTTGTTTTGTTTTGTTATAAATTAAAGAGCTTTCGTGTTGAACAAATATTATGATCACCTTTTAATAATATAATGATCACCCCGTTTTGAATAAAAAGCTGCCTTGTCAATAATCAATGCATCAGCGTTGCGTGCTTACCGTCTCATCTCTTCCAGGATGTCCACTGGATGGCACGGCCCCTCGATGCGGTTCTGAAGCCACGTGATCGCATCATACGACACGAACGTGCACGACGGCATACTCTGGGCCGGTCCCAGAAAGCCGACGCCATGCACCGGGTGTCTTAGTGCGTCGAAAATCTCCTGCAACGTCGCGGTCGGCTTCAGCTTGCAGCTTTCTCCGGTAAAATCGTCCGTATCCTCCGGCAGGCCTTGCTCGGCGGCGGAATTGAGCGTCGACAGCGGGATTCCATCGACCGTCGTTTTTCCGCCGATCGAGCTGACCATCATCGGCGTGGTGGAGGTGGTTGCTGTCGGTAGCGTCGTCGTCGGCGTCGGTGTGGTCGGGGTAGCGGACGAGGAGGTGGTGCCACCGCTGCCACTTCCACCGGTCGACGGTGGGGGCGTTTGTATGGCACTGCCACTTTTGTCCAGCACTTTCGAGCCGGCACGCGTCAGGATACTATCGTGAGGGAAGCAGCGAAAGGGAAAATGTTATTCGGTTTCCTGCCAAGCGATCGGTTAAAAAATGAAGCGGAAATACGAGACATTACAAGCTTCGGCGAGGCATTTTGCAGGCAGAAGCAAAGAAGCGTTCAAGCTTACCGGAAGACATGCAAACTTTTGGGTTTTTAATAGTAACATTATGTTTAAGATATTTGTTCTCAAAACCATTCTAACAGCACACGATGGGACGAAATGAGAATTTTGGGCAAACCCCGCATCAGTGTGGTGGGGTGGGGTGGGATGGGGTGTGGTGGAGAGGGGGGGGGGGGGGGAGGGGGGGTTAACTATTTTTCTATCGCACACAAACTAACCTGTTACCGGTGAGAGTGCTAGGAAAATAAAAGCGTTCGGGAGTGTGATGATGATGAGGGTGGTGGTGGTGCAGGTTGTGGCCATTGCTGGCCGTGCCGTTATAGTACATTTTAACCCATCCACCATGCTGTGAAGAAAAAATCAACAAAGTTAAATAATAATAAACACATAGGTATCAAAAGCAGATAAAATATAGAAATGTAACCAAAGGAAAAAATAAAAATCAATAAAAACATGTATCAAAACAATGGGAGAAACCTAAAAAAAAAGAAGAAAAGAGCACATTTTTTGCTAGAATCAAATGCTATAGATATTTTCTAACTATTTAACCAGCACCAACGGTATTTAACAAAGGAACCCTAAACACATTTCCCGGTAGCGATTAAAGCACATTGATGAAAAGCGTTTGTGGGCAAAAGGCAGCGTTTAAGCGAGCGTGGTGGAGACAGCGTTAAGAAGCAACACGTGTTCAACAATAAACTACAAGATAAGGGTAAGCAAACGGAAGCACAAACCAACACCGTGCCAGCGCCGAAAGACCTATCCGCAGGACAGGATCGATCGATCCTGGCGTACTAGTTGCAAGGGAAAGGTTGAAAAACACATTAACCTGAACCTTGGTTTTTCCGGTAGACGGCTGCTGAAGACCCGATCCCGGAACGGTTGCGGCGCAGCTACCTTTTCCGTTGTGCACGTTGTGGTACCGGGTCGGTAACACGCACGAACAAAGATAAAAAACCGTCGTGCCAAAGCGAAGGCGAATCGACGAGTGGTGGACGGGTGGAAGAGAACAAACGATAAACGGATTAGTTTCCACGTGGTACAGAATCTGGTTCTTCATAACGTTGGAGTGGAGGGTTAAACAAGATACGTAATTGTGGGTGTAAAGGTACGAGAAACCAAACCAAAAGCGATTTTATACGGAGAAAGAAAAACACTATTAAGGGAAAGAAACATTAAATAAAAACTAGCAATTACGTTAAAAGCATTTGATTACCAATGCACCAAAAATCACACATTAAAAAAAAAACCCTTCCAAAGAAACCTTAAGAAGAAAGTTAGGAACCAAAACGAAAAAAATACCCCTTCCAAAGTAAATTGCCCAGAAGGAAAGTGAACAGAAAAGTAAAGAAGAAAGGAGGAGGGAAGAAAATAAGAAATGTTCTATTCATTTGTTATTTAAAACCAATTGTTTTTTACTAAAAAGTTATGATGGACATTGACTTAATTGGTTTCTTTAAGAAATGAAATGCATACTTGAAATAAATAAAATTGGGCGGTATTAACCGAAAATAAGTATTAAAAATAGAGTGGCAAAGCAAAAAAATCTCTTTAAAAATAGATGACCAAAACTAAAGACTCCGTAACAGACCGTAATCAAAACTGTTTCTGAAATCTCCCAAAAAGGCAAATCACCAGCTCGATAAACTTAACTCGCATCGAATTGAAAGAAAACTGTGATAAAGGGTGTGTTTGTGGGTTGTGATCGGATTGGGTTGGGGGATTGATTGTATGTTCGCACACCTGGTTCGGAGGAGGCCGGGACAGGATGCTGGTACTGTGGCGTCGTCTCGTAAGGTGCGTTTGGCGTGGACATCCCTGCAAGATAAGTGTGAGCTTTTGTTGTTTTTTCCCTTGGTTTTGTTCGTGTTGGGTTTTTTTCCATTCCCAATATCAGACATTGAAAATTAGCTGGGGAATGATGATTACCCTTTCCGAGATAATTTTGTTCAAAGTTTGACATGCCGCAAATGTTAAAACTACAACGCAAATCATCTACTGTATGAGTGGAAGTACGTAATTGCCAGCAAAGTTGACCATGCAACGCGTTTATAGTATTGAAAAACCGTCCGTGTAAAGAAGGAAAGTTAGGAACTCCAGTCAATTAATAATTTTGAAAAATCTCGTAGAAAAGAATAGAAAAGAAGATTCAGTAACAGGAAAGGTGAAAAAAATAAAATAGAAGTATTTAGATGTCGACATAACATTGCAACAAGGTAAGAGTAAGGAACATTCTACAAACAGTAGTTAAACACATCAAAGTGATCATTTACCGTCGCATGAAAAGAAAAAAAAATTAACACATTTCTTTGCTGTTTTCCCAGACAGTGACAAACTACTCTAATTTCAACATCAATTTGCCTTTTCGCGATTCCCGGACACAAAAGTAGAATCGTGAGCGATAAACAGATAAACGTTAGTCAACTAGCCACATTCGGGATTACTGAAAACATATCACAAACAACAGTTCCACACACAAAAGGTGCTCGCGTATCGATGGACGGACAGGTCTATCCGGGTGTTTTGTCCGTCACGATGAGTTTGCAGAAACGAGGATACATTATTGCTGAAAAATGGACTGAAAGAGAACGGAGGTTGCTGCTCGAACCGACCGACGACGTTGGCGAGGACCTTGTCGAACCGTCACTTCCTTCCTTGTCGATGGCTCGTACTCGGTATACGGAAAAGCGCTCCATAACACACATAGGGACACACAGCCACACGCAGCCACACATAGCGGTACCAACGCACTTACCCTAGCCTTCTTGGCTGGTTGTATCTTTTTGATCTTGTTCAGATGCGCTTCGACAAAGCGCACGAAATCGTTGCAAATCTGCTTGTCCGACGGGAACGGGCTGTCCTCGTGGTAGATATCGCAATGGCGCACCGTGCCGTCGAGGATTTTCTTCATCGCCGGATCGTCCTTCGGCAGCAGATACATTCGATAGCGCCAGTATTTCATGTTCTACAAACAACATAACGTTACATGATGTTCTACAAAAGCGCGAATCCGTATCCCATTTGTTGTCACGAACCTCGTGCAGCGGATAGTCCGTGTCACCGCGTGTGCAGATGTACTGGTCCATGTAGTTCCAGTTGAAGTTTTCCAGCTTCTCCGTGGTAAAGTTAACGCCGCTCACCTCGTACGTATCGTGCTGGGGTGCATGGAACCGGTAGCGATAGTCGACGTTGATCGGTGGATATGGATGGCTATGTTTAGCAAATGGGAAATCGGTTTAGGGAGGTATGATAAAGATGATCGCAATCCGATAATTACCGAGGTCGGTAGCGCGTCACGGTGATGGCGGATCCGCTGAGCGAAATCCGATGGAAAATGCGCCCTATCGAAAGCAGATATTCTTTGGTCGGCTCCTGTGGTGGTTGCCGTCGGAGTACGCTGCTGGCCGCATTAGAAAAGTACGACTGAGGTTGCAGCTGGCCACCGCAGCAGGGTGCTTGTGGTGGATTGGTTGCACTCTTGTCCGGTAACACGATCAATTGGAATCCCTAGAAATTCGTATAAAAGGGTAAATAATTTAGTATCGAACTTTTACTCGCTTTAACCAATTCATCAGAATGTCTTGGACAAACCTGCGCTAGCCGTTGGGAAACCAGCTCCTTAAACACCTCGTCCGTCGAAAGAGGCTTCTTGTAGACGGCTCGGTTTTGCGCGTAGTCAGCATTAAAGTCTTCCGGCAGCAGTGTGTAGTCCGACACGACGTAGTCATTGTGCAGTGACCGCTTGTCCGGAAAATAGTCGGTCGTAATGGGCAGACAGGCCGGAATGGTCAGCGATTTCCAGTCGACTCCTGAGATCGAGGAGCGAACGAAATTCCAACGGAGAAAAGCAAAAAAGGACCAATGAGCACCGTACTACGGGATAATATGGAAGAAAAGGTAAGCACATACAAGCATCCCAAAGAAACAAGCACCTTGCCAAAATTATTTAAAAAATACGAATACTGAGCTATAAGGTTAATTTAACGCGTTGTATACAAAATGTAATGAACCCCAAAATATAATGAGCCTAATAAAATTAAAGATTAAGCAGATTATTAGCAACCGAACCCGATAGTAAACTAATAGGAGATTAAAACTATTGTATTTAATTTAAATTTACTTTTTACATACTCCAGCGTTTTATAGAAAATATCTACAAAATAAGGTCATGCAATCATGCATTTGTGTCTAAGAGTTGGTACATCATGCAAAGTGAACTCATGTGTGTACGATCGTGTAGGGTAAGTGAGCGTATTGATTCAATTCTCGTAACGGTCAGAGTCATATTGAAAGTCCACACCATCGAAGGTTATCTTTATCAACCTCTAATATATCGTTGCGTATGTTTAAAAAGACACACAACATGATTACACAACCAACAAATTAAAGTGAAGAGAATGGGGTAGAAAATAAAAATAGAACATACCAAAGTAGTAAGAAAAGCCGATAACTTTACGACAGCTGATTTTTTTACGCACTTAACCAGTAGTAACGGTGCAACAGAAAGCCGTACTCGGAACAAATACCCATACGATAACGAGTGGAGCAAGGAAAAGCGCTATGTGCAGCAAAACATTTAGTATCATTTCGGTCAGCACGAAAACAACTAACGAACGATCGTTAATTAGAACGAAATCCGTTTAGAAATTTGGCTAACGAATTTTATACAAAACTACAGGAAGAACACATAAGGTTGGTCAACATACATGAAGAAATTTAAATACAAACGGAAACTTTACACTTGCTGTTTTGGGAAAGCAGTGAACAAAAAATCTTTCAAAAGCACCATGGAGAGAAAGACAGCAAAAACAGAGAATAGCTTACATAAAAGCAGTGTTTAGAACAGGAAAAGGTTAAGTGGTTTCCAAAAAGAAAATGGAAATCACAAACCGGAAGAAAGGGAAAACACAAGAAGACACAAGAGATAAGGAAAATGCACTACACTAAGGATTAAATTACAAGAAACATTGAGAGGGGCTAGAGATGTTTTTTTGGGTGCGCGTGATCAGGATATTGTAATAGCATAAGATAAGAGGATAAAAAATAAAATACTAATACTAATAGGTACAAATTAAATAGTACAACTCTTTCGAAGAAAATGTGCAAAAGGAGTAACGATTTGTATCCAACCTATGATCACTTTTCCGACTGTTTGGCAGGCAGCAGTTCCGATGGGCCGTAAGTTCCGTTGGTTTGCAATCATTCGGTTTGCATGGACGAGTCGATAGGAACAGACAGGCACACAGAGGCATACGCACACACACGCACACACACAGATAGTGCAGATAGCATCCGGGTGGCGGTGCAGGATCCGTATCACGATCACGGAGTTTTATACGAATTGGAACGATTTCGCCGGCGATTTTTTGGCGACAGAGTTGAGCGGACGTACGGACGGACGATGTTTGGCAGAAAGGCACAGGCACGCACGCACGCTCACACGCACGCCCACACATACGCACATACGCACATACAATTTGGAGGGAAATAGAAAAGAGAAAGAAAGAGAGACAAAGATTTAGAGAAAACATGTTTCGCAGTAGAATCAGAGATATGCCAGCGTGTGTTCGGGTGGTGCATCAAAATGCAACACGATAGCGATCGGAAGGATTCATCCCAATTCGTTCGTTGTGCAAGTTTGCGTGCGGTGCATCGTTGTATCGTCGCCACATACGAAGCAAGCAGCAATAAAGTGATGAAAACAAATAGAAGCAATTGAGAACAATTGTGTAAAGAAACATTAATAAAAATAGTATTTCAAAATGTAACAATGTGTAAACGGTGCATTATTTAAGTTGTGCGAAGAAATGATTGTATTTCACACAACATGGTAGGATTTGGTGGAAAAGTATATCAATTTTATGGTCGGCGAACAGTCCATGTTCAGACACGCCATTAGAATGAGAGCAAGGCGAATGAGAAGAATCAAGAAGATCAGAGTTTCACCTAAAGGATGTAAATTTAAAAATTGTCTCGTGTACGTGTTCTTGGTAATGATGATTACGTTCGTGATAAGATGAAAAAATCGTAGTCGATGTATTAAAGAAAATACAAGCAAATGAATTAAATTTTGCATGGGAAAGTGAAAAGAGAAAGAGCGAGAGGGGATATAGAAAGAAACAATGGGATGAAATCGATTCATTCGGTTATTTATGAAATCAGTGTTACATGGACTGCACTGAATCCGGATGGTTGGTTAACAAATGATGTGGCGGATGGTTTGCTAAAAAGATGTAGTGGATGAATAAACAAAAACAAAATTAAATAAAACACTACATAAATTTGTTTTTCAATTAGCCACTCAATATCGTTATGACTGGAACAAAAATAAAAAAAGGAAATGGGAACTCTAGTAATGATCGAGGGATCGTTCCGAAATGGGATAAGGGACGGAAAGACTGGTAGTAAATCCTGTAACCGAAAACGAAAAAGGGAATGTGGCATATCTGGGCTGAAAACAATAAATGTTTGGATTCAAAGAAGAAGAAAAAACAATGCGATACACGGAGCAAACACTCGGAAAGCGCCGGGAGCGTCCGGATGCTTATGATGATACCTGTGGTCAGGGCCGACGTCCACTCCTGCTCACCCGTGGCTCCCCAGAGCAGGGTAAGACTTTTCGACGGGGTCCCCGGGACGTGGGGGCCGGCTGGCGAATGGAGTATAGATTTTTTACGACCACCTAAAAGTGAAGGAAATTGTGTGTTACAATATCAGCGAATTTGTGATATACTTAAAACTTCTTTATTCCTAAACCTCGCGTATCCATTACTAACAGGACTAATTTCTAGCCGCCTCACCAACAAACTTAGCATGATAATTGAGTTCACTGAATTTAACTGTAATGTTATTTAATTTACCTACTTTACAGTCTTTTACTTACTTTTGTCATGATTTTACCCAAACCCATAGTATTTATTTGTTAAAGATCATACACTTCTTCTTCTTCTTCTTCTTATTGGCGTAACGACCTCTTGGTCATGCCTGCCCGTTAAGGGCTTACGAAACTAGTTTCCCTGTTGTACGTGGATAGTCAGTCCTCTCGTACAGGGGAGAGTCCGGTCTCGGTTGCGATTCGAACCCACGCCGTCGAGGTGGTGAGCCCCGGCGCTCATGGGCCGATTTTCTAACCGGCGCTATCGCTCGGCTGTCGCGGACCCCCAATCGTACACTTAACACTCGAATAAATTACTTTGGAATCTTGTCCGAATGCCTTTTTGGAGTAATTTTGACCCCTATTTTTAAAACGCTGTAATTTCACTATATTTGAAGGTTTTTCAAATCTGTAAACTGGGTATATTTCGGAACTTCAAGACCGACGATTTCGAGGAAGGAGGATTAAAAAAATTAAAATGGTTTACTTTCTTGGTTTTACAAGAAAATTGTTGAAATTATTGCGTATTGTAATGTGTCCGTTAACACAATATTATATATAAACTACACAGCGGAAGACATGAAATGTATTTTTTTATTTAATTACCAAATTGTCCCTTTAGTGGATGGAAAAACGAGATCTGTGTTGAATTTCGGGATCCGCGACAGCCGAGCGGTAGCGCCGGTTAGAAAATCAGCCCATGAGCGCCGGGGCTCACCAGCTCGACGGCGTGGGTTCGAATTCCAACCGAGACCGGACCCTCCCCTGTACGAGAGGACTGACTATCCACGTACAACAGGGAAACAAGTCTCGTAAGCCCTTAACGGGCAGGCATGACCAATAGGTCATTACGCCAAGCAGAAGAAGTGTTAAATCTGTGTTGAATCTATGTGCTCATATCGTTTGTGCAACAATACATAGAGAACAGTGCAAAGAACAATCCCTAGGATTCACTTTTGTTGAATAATTGTTCCTCAGAAAGTAAATGGCCTGTTGTGTATGGTGTAGTGTATGAACTTTGAAGACAACGGAAGGATTGAAGCAACCATTAACCAAGCTACAAATATGACGAACTTTTGATGACGTACAGGGACTGCCCTGTCCATACCGACATCATGTCAATGATGTTTTTCCATCATCCATCAGGTAAAATTACGCATTCAAAACTCACCTCCATTTTCTGTAATCCATTTAAGATCGTCTTCGTTTAGGCGACTATCGAACGACGCAGTACTACCGTGCCTAGCCCGACCCCAGGTGCAAGTGGACGTGTGCGCATACTCGCTGCTGGAATCGAGGTCCACATAGTAGTTCGGGGGTTGTGTGGTTGCCGGTACAGCTTGATAGTGATGCTGCTGGATCAGCACCCCTTGGGGACCCTTGTGAAAATACGGTCAAACAAACGTTCGTTAGATAGGTTGGGTAAATAAATTCATTTCTACTGCTAGCCCTACCTTGGGGAATATATGAGTCCATCGGCGACGGTTTGAAGTGAGCTTTATAGTAACATGTGATGGATCGAAGGGATTGATTAAGGCACGGCCGGTGCGTACGACGGGTCCACTGGATGAACCGAAGGCACCAGCACGACCCTCGATGATGGCCGCCGAGGCTAGGTTCGGCTTGGGCATGCCCAGGATATCGCTCGTGTTGGGCGAGCTGCTGTGCGAGGCAACGCTAACGTTAAGTAAGCTGTTGGACGTGTGGTGAATGTCCGGATCGGACATCTTTCGTCGCAGGCGTGTCTGACACACGGTTTCCGGTTCCCATTCACAGGTTCTCGCATATGTACCGAACCCATCCAGACTAGGCACGGAGGTTTTCTTCGTGCGAGCCATCCGTTGCAGCGAGCTCGTACCGTGAACGGCCGGAAGCTGGAAGATCTGATCATCGTATGCGTCGTAATCGAACAGACAGTTGTGAATGTACTCGTTCTTCTTGTCGGCTGGCTTTTTTGGCAACCGTAACCGGGCGGCCCCGGCTGCTCTTGGCTGTTGTGGTTCGGTACTGCCTCCAAGCGCTGGTGGCGGCTTGATACGAGGCACAAACGTGGAGTATGCGATCTTCTTGTTCGTCGAGTAGAAACTCAGATTGATCCAGTGTGGCATAGAATAGTCATCGATCGAGGTAAGTGCGTCCTTGTTATGGAACTTTAACAACGGTACAGCATGCAGCGGTTGCTCGCCGACACAAACAAGATCACTTCCCACGCCGTTATCGATGATTCGTTGTTTCGTGATGTTTGTTAGTTCGCGATCGACTTCGAACACGCCAACACCTGGCGTTATTACGACCGATAGCTGGCCCGTTCGATCGAAGCTTCGATCGAGGTAGTGCTTTTCGAACACGTTCAACGAAATGTTTAGCACCTCGAGAAAGTTGCCCTGGGCGGCGGTGGAATTGGTAGCGGGTGGAATTTGCAGGTTAGGCAAGTCGGCTCGCTCGTGGTACTTCAGTACAACGTCCCGGTACCCAGTGAACAGTCGACGCAGTTGAACCAGCGTTGTGCTCCAATCGTCGCATCGTTCGTTTTGAATAGCCACCCGATAAAAGTCTTCGTAGAACCTTCCCCGGTAGTCGATCTGCAGACAATCGCGCATATGAGCCGGAAACTCTTCCAACCCCTTGGCCGCATAGAACGTACGCGAGAACAGTACAATCGTGACCTCGTGGTTGCTGCCCAGCTTCTGCCACTTTTTGTACAGATCCGCCAGAAACCCGTTCACTGCCTTCTCGAAGTACAGATCGCCGTAAATGTCAAAGTCCCACATCTCGGAGGACATTTGCACGAACAGGTACACCATCGAAGTGTTACTGCGAAAAACGACCTTCGTGTCCTCGTTGATAACACCGCATGCAACTCGCTCGCCCTGTGCCCACATCTCATACACCTGGCAGCGGATACAACCCTCGCAGTATTCGATTTTTTTGTTTAGATACACGCAAGTGTTGGTGAGACGCGTCTTGAGCCGCCACATCTCGGACCGACCGATGTACTGATCTTTGAAGGTAATTTCGACCGAATCAAGTGTCACTTCGGTCGGATCAACCACACGCATGTATACATCGTTGTACGCCTTCAGGTTAAACGTGGTGGCCACATTCACCTCAACGCTGATGGTTTCGCGCGAATTAAAGTCCTTGTTAAGACACGTCACCTGCAGCAGCAAACGACATCCTTCATCTTCCGGTAGGTAAATTTCAACAATATTGTTCAGCTTCAGATCCGGATGTTCCTTTGGATTCAGCACTAAATCTTCCGCTGTGAAAAGAAACGTACAAATGGGTAAGTGGAAAAGGTTAAATACCCCAATCAATTTATGTTTCTCGACTTGTTTGCTCCATACTTACTGCTGAATGTTTTTTGATGGGTGACGAGTTTAAACAGTTTTTGAATCATCATACTGACGAACAAATCGACTATACGTCGAACACGACTTTCTCTAAAGGCTGCCAAAGATGAAAAGCATTGAAGCAAACGCTACAAATCTTCACAGTTCAGAAATATGTGTCTATGCTATCGGCAAATATGGCACTGCATCGTTGAACAGGACTCGTAGGCAATGCCTCTGATAAGCGCTGATTTGTGTTTGACGAATAAGATGGTCGATTTCTTAGGACGATTATCGCTCCCTTCGCTGCTGGGAACTACCAATACACGGAGAAACAAATACAACACAAGTATTAACGTTAAGAAAGTGCGATAAGAATGATTTTGTGCGTACCAAAGCATTGCCTGTTTTGATAATTTTGTGACAGAAAACATATGATTTGTATTTGTTTACATTTGAATAGCACACAGTGTGCCGCTGTAATTTGAACCGCTGCAAAATAGGGATAAGGGAGAATAATTGCTGTGATATTCTTTCTACTTATCAACACATTTCAAATCGCCTTGGTAAAGTTAGACAACTAGTGTATTTTACTACAAAAATTAACATCATTTAACATGCTTACTGTGGAAAGGACTGCAATCTAGTAGTTTTTTGAAGCCTTCTCTTGAAACATTAAAATCGTTATAAAAACTGTTTTCATACCTTAACCAGCACGGTCTTTTTGCACTTTTCTATACTATGCGTATGCACAATAAATGCGTAGGCTTTTCTGTTCACCAAAGGTGCAAATTTTGTCGACTGAATTTGCGATATTGCAATGTATCTGAGTTGAGACTTTCGGTCGCCGTTATACTATTTTACATAGAATCAAACCGGAAAAACAGCCTACAGCGTTCACGAAACGTTTTTTGTGTTCGCTCTCGAATAATATCTTCCACACTTAGTTCTGCCTGTAGTAATCTCAGCTGGAATGCAATGAGAAACAAAAACGTACAATTCGTTGAATGTAGATCGCAGCATATAGGAAACTTGAATTATTACCTTTCGTTGTTCAGATTTGAACTGCTTGTTTACTGCAACATCTTCTCGATTTTCTTCACGTTTGTCTTTAAGGGTCTTGACGGTATCAGCGCAAGTAACGATGCACTGCTTGATTGCATCCTGGCGATAATTGTAGCCCGATTCCAGTTGGTCGTGCAGTTCCCGACACTTGACTTCGGCATTCACTTGACCCTTGAACGATTCCGTCGGGATCGATGTGTTCAGTGCGTAGATGATTTTGTCATCCAGATCTCGCATTTTCTTAAGTTGTTCCTACGCATCCAAACAAGATGAGGTTCAAACATTCCGTACGGGACGCTATTACACAACGCTTAGCAACGCTGCAAATAGTCTCGATCGAGCGTGAATGATTACTTGCCTGAAACTGCGAAAAGTCGGCGCATTGGTACTTGAAATTCATATCTACAAGTGTTGGCTTGTTTCTGGGTCCTGAGAAAACCAGTGCGATTGAAATATCTGTTAAATTTCCGCAAAAATATAACAACAACAGAAAAAGCGTGTATTTCTCAATTCGGTGAATCCAGCCTTTTGACAGCCGGCACACGGCCACTCTACACACAAGGTTATATGCTTATTACAGAAAACTACTCGAATCAATGTCGACATTTCGAAAACAATTCGGGGATGTAGAAGAATTTTTATTTTTATTTTTACTTACATTTACACGACCGAAACACGAGCATACCTTGGGTCAAAATTAAATTATTTGAACATATAGATGAATATGGCAATTGAACTTTGTATTTTGCGACTTTATTAATAATATCCGATAGAATTTAACACTTTTTCCGACATCTGTTATCGGTCTTCCGTTGCATGACCGAATACCCAAGTGACAGAAAACACGATTTAGATAATTTTCGCCAGGCTTAGAAAGGGGCTGCATAGAAGATTAATAGCAGTCTTATTAAGCCAAAATTGCAAGTGTGTGCGTGAAAAATGAACCCACCATGGGTGCACTGATCCGATCCTTACTATTATAAATTGAACCCTTCCATCCCAACTCCGGAACTGACAGCTCAAAGCCATCAAATCAAAACAAAATATAAATTCGAATTCAAACAGAGGATTTATTTTAACAATCTCAGCAGTTTTTCTGGAATAGTTTCTTCGCGTGTTCCAAAAACCGTCTAGTTGCAATTCGTAGTCATGAAACGAAAAAGACGAAAAGGTGAATATAGAAAAGTACAAATATACAAAAAATTACCTGTTTACATTTACCTTGCTTGCAAACAGGATAATCTTCCCCGACGAACTCGAATGCAACAAAATCGCAAACACTGCATGTATCGAGCTACCATGGAGTAAACCTGCTTCCTAGCTTGCTGCTCGTCCTGTATTACAGGGTCAGCTGCATCTTGCGGCGAACAGAGCGTCTGCATCATCATTGCATAAAGTTCAGTACGAGCAATGCAGAACGGTCAATACGAGCAATGCAGAAACCTTCCGGCCTTTGTTGTTGAAACCTGCTGGACGGTTGCAAATAACACTTTCCAAATAAAAATTATCGAGTGCTGAAGCGATAACGCAAATAAATCAATAAACTTACCATAATCGATAAACTGCCTCATCACAATCTTGCTTGGCCCTGGGTAAACGTGTTGTTGGCTTACATACTGTTGATCCACTCGCTGTTTAATCCGCCTTCTGATCGAGAAAATTAGAGTCGCATTCCTGTTTATCTTCGAACCACAATGTTGTTTTTGGTACAGTGCAAACGGCTGAATCGAGAGAGATGTGGAAATATGTTATTCCCAGACCGAGACGCAGGTGGGACATTTCAGTCCAGTCATTGCTGATGCTCTGCAGGAGTACCATGACAGTGCAGCGAAATCACTCCGTCGTGTAGCTTCATAGAAAACTTTTTCCACTGGATCGTATCCCAGAGGGCAATTGGGCTACGTTCTATCGGTGCCGCATGACAAGTAAGATCGATCAGAGCAGCCTGAATACCCATCTCGAGAATGCAAGCGCAAACTACGATGCGAGAATGGTTAAGCTAATGCAGTCTGACCTAGCCACAGACTGCTCGTTACAAGGCACAAGAGGTTATCTGCGTCATTTTCTTCAGCGTACTTCACACCCGGCGACTCGACACTGTTTCCAGCGCTGCTATCCAACTGTTCACTACGCTTTGTGAAAGTAACATCTTTCATCACCGACCTACCCGATTATTGAGAGGAAACATTCTCCTCGCTGCTGCTGCTGAGCGACGAGTTTTTCTTACGACCGGCCGCATCCTCGTAACAGAGCGTTAGCGAACCGATGGCGTCCTGTATGTCACCAAGTAGACGGAAGTGATCGAAGAGGTGATATTCTTCACCACCGCATCTTACACCGTATCCTCCTGCTCCTCGATCACCATTGCCTCCTCAGACATGAACGATTTTGGTCCATGTTTACCGCCACCGTCGTGTACGTGTACGCATCAGATCGTCGCCAGCACCATTGATCGCCGACAATTCACTTTCACGTTTGACCACCTCATCCATGTCGATCAAAATATTACCCTGCTTTTGCTCCCTCGCGCCTCCGTGGACGCGGTTTTCCATCCGCTTTTTGTTCAACAATCGAGCAATCGACTCCTGCCAGCCAATCTGTTTCGCGATCATCTGCGGAGCTTTCGGTTTGGTAAAAGTGTTGGTCATCAACCGTCGCGCATTTTCAAGCTTCAGTGACAGTTTGGCCAGATTGGTGTGATAAATCAAACAGAGTGCCCCGGCGTATCCCATCTCGGTGTCGGACCCAAGGTCGAGATCCCGCAAACCCAAAATAACGTGCGGCTCCAGCTCGAACGGCAGCGTGAAGGAAAACAACCCCGATTAAAGGTTGTGGCACTAAAGTGATGGATCGTAGAAACGCAGGACAGCATTTTTTTGCTCGAATTTCGCTTCGTGTTTAGCATATCGGTAATGAACTTGATCAGCTTCCTCGGCGCCAAAGTGTCATCAACCGTAGTCTCGTGCTTCGTTGTGGTGGTAAGGGTGAGCCCGAATGAAATCCAAAACGAGAAAAATAGGAAAATGAATAAGCTTGTCCCCTGAATCTTACGAACCTTTTCAATGTTAAACTCTTTTCGGATGTAACACTTCACGTTTGTCAACAGTGACTCCAGTACCATTTTGGTATCCTTCGGCGGAAGTGTCGTACCTATCGCGAAATTCTCCTGTACCACGTCCAACATCTACTGACGTGACGCCGACAGTACTTCCGACCGTCCTTGATAATCGTACTGATGTATTGTTTGTGCCCAGAATTTCACCCAAATATGGAAGTTAAACACCCGGTTCCGCAGCAGCTTATGCAGTAGCTTTATGTTACCCAGGGACATGGCGATCACATCGTTCATCAGCACATTCTCCTTGTTTGTTGCGAGTTTGTAGAGAATTCCCGAAGCCACCAAATTCGTTGTGCGAAGTTCTACTTCTCAAAAAACCCTATATCGAATATGAAGTTCAAGAGATGGAACATTTTAAACAAAACTTCCTTCAACGGTTGTGATTTATTCACTCCCGCCGTGTCAACAAGTTTTGATACAAACCTCTGGTTTGTTGACGTTTTTTCATTGAACACCTACATTCGACCGACGTTGATGATGATGCTAAATATGTTTCCGGAAAAAGGCTTCTCTTACCGCTTTTCTTGTTATTCCGTGAAAACATGTGTGATTAATAAAGATTATCATCTTTTATTTACGCTGAACAAGTCCGCACGATGCACAGTAGCATTACCAAATGAAAACACCAATGACAGCTCAAAACTGATTCAAAGCCAGCTTAGAAAAATGTTCAAGAAGAAAACATTCATCAGGCCGTGTATGTACACGGTGATACGAAATTCCGCACCCATACATTCAAACATCGGTGGGATTTAGGGCAATTTCACTGCATTTTTCAAAAATAACCGTCAATTTTGTCACCTGGGTACACTACCCGTGTGCATATATTCAAACCAAACTTTTCGTAGGGGAAGGTGGGGCAAGACGCGCCGGTGGGGCAAGATGCCCCGGCCTGTTTTACGCTGAATTAAGCCATTTAAAAATAATTTAAGTAATAGAATATGTTCATCAACGTATCTACTACAGCCTATGTAAATTTCACTGCACGAAATAACCATTTCAAAAAGAAAACGAGAAAAAACCAAATTGACTCTAAATGATCTAATATTTTGTCACTTTTATGTAAGGTATGGCATGCTTTGATATTATATTTTTTAAACACCGAGGCCTTCTTTTACTACCTGATAATGGTATTTAACGAATACCGAAGAAAAACTGTTTTAAAATTCTCAAAATTTTGAATAAATTACATAAAACGGACGATCCTCAGAGTGGGGCAAGATGCGCCGGCCTAGGTGGGGCAAGACGCCCTAGCATTCCAAATGTAAACAATGGGGCAGGACGCACCATTAAAACAAGAGCAAGTCGCACGGTGCCTCCATTATCAACGCATTGTTGATTTAAATAAGTCTTATATTAAACATGCCATGTGAGTTTCATAAGAAACGAATAGTTTTTAGTTCTTCATATGATATTTGTGTTAATTTTTTATGATGTTCAACTGTGTTTTCAAACCACAGGATTCATCTGGATTACAAAACGTCAAATTGTGACTCTGTCAGTATTGCTACCTGCAAGGTTGATGTAAATGTAAAGGTTGTACTAAGGCGGTTTGTATAAAAGGCCAAAAACAGATCCGTGAAAATATTCAATAATTATTCGGAATTCAGCAACGAATTTATACCCAAACTGTCTTTTGAATGGTACACCCCAAAATTCAATCCAATGTGGGTTACATGGGCTCAGTATCGGACTGTTTACTAGTGCCTCTGCATAGACTAACCTTTCAACAAGCAACCTTGGTCCATCTCCTGTCTGTTTTAGGCCATCTTGCCCCATGTTTACGTAGTGGCGCGTCCTGCCCCACCGGCTGGGCCATCTTGCCCCACTATTGTCAACGGAGCTAAAAATTGAAAGGCCCTTCGAAAATCTTATTTAATATGAAATTGACTAGTTTGATATAGTGTTTGATATTTTTCATACATAAACAAGATGTTTATTTTTCTAAATATGAAAATTAGAGACTTTTTAATGAAAGGAATGGAAGAAAATAATGTTTTTCGCTTAAGGGGCGCGTCCTGCCCCACCTTACCTTATTTGTTGTTTACTTTATGCTAGACAATTTAATATTTCTCCTCGAAAACCTGCTTTCGTCGACCTTGTACAATAAAATCCCAAGGCCCTTTCATTTGAGGGGTCTGTTGCTGAAATTGACCAAGGCACTAAGAAGTTATTTAAAAATTAGCTATTTCAGTAACTATTTCAAGCTGTAACCAAGGTTTTTGTAACTTGCTGATGCCAGTTTGGCACGCTGCAGCTTTGTTCTAGTGGTGGGTAAACCGAATCCCAATCCATCAAACAGTCGCGATATGATATAAACCATTCAATGCCGATCTGGAAATCGTTTATCCTAAGCTGAATCCCCATTAAATCACAACTGATAACTCACTTTTTCTGCAATAAAAACATTATCGATGTGAGCTTCACCGTTGTTAGCAGGTCTGTTGATCATAAAAATGTACTAACGTAACACGCTTTCCAGACTGCACCGTCGCGTAACGCGACGTCGCCTGACAGGCGCTGAACTCCATGCAAAAAAAATCTAGCGCGATTCGCGCGACATCGCGCAAGGTTTTTTTTATATGGAGTTCATCTCCTGTCAGGTGACGTCGCGCTGCAGTGTGGACTCCGAGTAAGGAAACGATGTTCTTCGCAGGCATTGAAAAGCGGGCACAGTTATTTTTTTATGTAACATTGTCTAAGAAGCTTATCAGTGAAAAGTTTTATAGTTTTATTCAAAACCCAGTAATAATGTAAATCAAGTGCTGATCTGAATAATTGTCACTCCGTATTCGCATCCGTTGTACTGTATTTCTTTGTTAAAAATAAGTACATGAATGTTTTTCGACCCTAAGTTAAATCGTTCAAAAACCTTTATCTATGTCCAATCCATTCTAACCAGCGCCCGAGTCGAGTAAACTAAAATCAATCACATTGTCCCTCGATCTACTACCCAGCGTGCAAAATCGTCATACTACCTCGTTTTGTTGTTAACAATTGTCAGTTAGACTGAACGAGAAAGAATGATGATTTTGTAAGCTGGGTAGTTACGTGACTTATTCAATTCACCTCGTGTCTAGATCGAGTCATATCAAATTCAAATAGATTGAGATCAAGTCAGAACCGAATCAAATCGAGTCCCAAACAAATCAAATCTGAAACGAATCCCAAACAAATCAAATCTGATTCGAATCCAAATCTAATCAATTTTTTAGAATCCGTCAGGTGGGATTCGAATCTTTGGAATCCATCAGATGGGATTCAAATCTTTGGAATCCGTATAGGGATCGAATCTTCAAGTCTTCCAAATCTCGATTCTGCCAACACTAGAACTGTCACAATCTCGAGCTCACGAAGTTTGTGAAAGTCGTCTAGTGTGAAATTTTCAGATTTTCATCCTTTAATTTTGCACCAAAGTAAGTTTTATGTCCGCACAAACTCTTCCTACAGCGTTGGCAAAGGCGAATATTCTAGCCAAACACAAGCAGAAACGAAAATCCAGTTTAACAAGGCCAAGTGTTGGAAGTAAATCATAAATGGTGCCTATGCGATCGTGTGCACTCGACGAGGCTGCCAAGTGCAGCAAGAACCAGCGGAGAAGGCATGGAAAAAAGTGGCGAATGTCAATTTCCTCTCGAATACTGAAATTCACATTCGCAGCATTTGAGCTGCAATCAATGCTTGTCGCCTGCCTGACTTTTTTATAGTAGTAGCATACACTGCTTTTGGATTATGGAGTGCCTGTAAAATGAAACCTTTTCGGGAATGTGTTGTGTCATTTGCATGCCGTGCATGCATGCTATGATCCGTCAAGTCAATCAAGCAAAATCTTTTGGGTGGAGGTGCTACCACACTAAATTAATCAATTAATAAACAACCATCTACTCTGCTGCTCACTGCACTTCATCTGCTCCCACACTCCAGATGTCTAACGCCGCGCATCGACATCGGTACAAAAATCTCGGCCTGGACTCGACAGAAATGCGACGCCGCCGAGAAGAGGAAGGAATTCAGCTAAGGAAGCAGAAACGTGAACAACAGCTGATCAAGAGGCGTAACGTCAACGTGGCCGAAGAGCTCGAACAGGATGCGATTCTAACGGTACGTATGGCAGTGGCACAGGAGCAAAAGGGACCCATTTATTTACAGGTGCTCCCTGTTTTCTTCCCATGCTAGGACGAGATCCAAACATCTGATAGTCAATCATTGATAAAACCGGTCGTCATCGCAGCACTGTACAGCGAAAACCCCGATGAGCAGCTGCTGGCCACACAGAAATTTCGACGGTTGCTGTCCAAAGAACCCAACCCGCCGATTGATATGGTGATCAAGCATAATATCGTCCCACGGTTGGTAATGTTCTTGTCAAACTCCCAAAATTCGACGCTACAGGTAAGGTTTCAGAACAGTCATTCACGACATTGTGCAAATGCTTAGTTCAATTGACCTCTCCCATCTTTTGTACAGTTTGAGGCGGCCTGGGCACTAACAAACATCGCTTCCGGAACATCAGAGCAAACGAGCGTCGTGATAGAGGCCGGCGCTGTGCCAATCTTTGTCGAACTTATGAAAAGCCCGTATGAGGACGTGCAGGAGCAAGCGATATGGGCGCTGGGAAATATCGCGGGCGATTCGCCTGAGTGCAGAGATGTGGTCCTGGACTATGGCGTGCTGGAACCGTTGTTATAGTAAGTAATTTAAAAGAACAATATATTAAAAAGCATCTGATCGCACTAAATTGGTTGTATCCAGTAAATGCGATGACGATTTTTATTTATCCCGTTTGTAAAGACAAACAGTTGTGAATGAGAATAAGTATATTTTTTATATGGTTCCCATGTTTCTTCTGTAAAGAAACATGCTATTTCCCATATGCAGTTTTATCTTACTCAAACATAAGTAAATGAGTCACCTTTTGGTTAAATTTCCAATCCAATTGAAAAAAATATTAAACTCGTATATTAATTTTACTCAAAACAAAACAAAAAACTAATATTTTCACAGCTATCGAGAAGTGTGGGTTTTTTGCAAACAAAATGACTAATTTGTATGATCAAATGTCATCCAATATTTGGACACACCTTTTTATTATTTAACTGTTGTTGGTATTCGCCTTTTAAATTCGTGCAACCTTTTTGTAGCGTTCGTCTTCCATTAGGGTAGGGAGCTTATTAACAATGTATTTTCTTTTCCTTTCATTTAGTGTGTTGAGTACATCGATCCGGCTGACACTTACGCGCAACGCTATCTGGGCTTTGTCGAACTTGTGCCGCGGCAAAAATCCTCCACCCGACTTCTCCAAGGTCGAGAAATGCCTTCCCATACTCGCTAAGCTGATGTTCCACGAAGATGTGGAGGTGCTCGGAGATGCGGTCTGGGCGGTCAGCTACCTGTCGGACGGGTCAAATGACAACATCCAGGCGGTCATTGATGCCGGTTGCTGTCGACGTCTTATCGAGCTGCTTTCGTACGTGTTAACACTGTCCCCAAAAATGTATTGCTAGACATTCGATGTGACTCGTTTCATATGCTTGCTTTTTAGGCATACCAACAACAACGTTGTGTCGGCTGCGCTCCGTGCCGTCGGCAACATCGTCACCGGCAACGATACCCAGACACAGTTGATCCTGAACTGCAAAGCCTTACCCTCGATCCTGCAGCTGCTCAGCTCGCCCAAGGAGGCGGTGCGAAAGGAGGCCTGCTGGACGATCTCGAACATCGCGGCCGGCAACCGGCATCAAATACAGGCGACCATCGAGGCCAACATCTTCCCGAGCATCATCGAGCTACTGCAGAAGGCCGACTTTAAAACACGAAAAGAGGCGGCATGGGCCATCACCAATGCGACCAGCGGCGGCACGGTCGAGCAAATCAAGTACCTGGTAGGGAACCGACAGCGCGCAGGTTTTGGGGTAGTCTCTATGTTTCTTCAACAAAACTACTTTTTCCTTGATGTCTTGTTAGGTGGACGCTGGCTGCATACCTCCAATGTGTGAATTGTTAACCGTGATGGACCCCAAGATAGTTACCGTTGCGTTAAATGGTCTGGAGAACATACTGAAAGCAGGCAACCAGCATCGTACCAAACCGAACCCGTACGCCGTGATGATCGAGGAATGTTACGGTCAGTTGTTGCTAGAAAGCCACAGTCTTCTCTGCCTCTACCGCTCATACAAACTTCCATGCTCTCTTATGCTACAGGTCTTGATAAGCTGGAATTCTTGCAGTCACATCAGAACAACGACATCTACGAGAAGGCATTTAGCATCATACAGAAGTTCTTCAGCAATGACGACGAAGATCTGGCCGTGGCACCGAGCACGGAAAACAATCAGTTTCAGTTTGGTGCCGACCAGTCGGTTCCGATGGACGGCTTTCAGTTCTAATCGCGCAGTTTGCAGTGTGGCACGCTTTATCCAACGGTTTACTAAATTTTACTTTTCCGCCCGCACCATGATTGACCACCATCGACCACCAACTTCCGGTCAGCTTTTGTCCACTTTTGTTGGCCCAGTAGAGATAACACCGAACGATGAATTAATTAAGAAGCGGCTTCGATTAGGAATGTGTGTGTTTTATATTTTCAGAATCCACAAAGCGTTTGCAATTAAACTTATTTGTTTTACGAGTTCTTCATCCGTTGGACGGATTACGTTTTGTGACGATCGCGCTTGTCTCTGGCGATATGCAGTAGTCAGCAGGTAGAAGTGTTTTGTGTACGATATTTTCGTTCAAAGTGCGATTTTTTTTCGCAATGTTTTGTATGTATTGGAGGAAAGGTAAAGTAGAAACATTTTGTGAATACAAGAACAGACAGGAAAACGACGAACAGAACATAATTCTAATTTATTTCCTACTTTTACATCCCCTTTACGTGCTGCTACAAGCAGTGCCGGATGAGGGAAACCGCAATGGAGAATTATTGAATATAAAATAAAAACAATATAGATTACTAACAATGGAAGATATATAAAGATAGGGCAAGTTTACACGTGAAATTTTTTAATTTTTATTTTTTTGCTACAAATTGCTTCAGATTATTAATCATAATAATTACATAATGAAAAAAAAAAGTTGAAACATGCACTCGCCCGACCGGACAAACCCATGCAAACTAAACCAACGATGTTTGAACAATGGTCCCGAATATGAAAACAAAAAATTACACAAACCTGCTCTCGTCGACTAATTTTGACCTACAGCCTGGGAGGGGTTAAACGCGTGCGGAGATATGTTTGAATAATATAACGTAAGAGAGCGCAAAACCCCAAACTAAATTAACAATAAAATATTATCCATCATTTACTCTTGGAACGGTTATTGTATTTCGAACAGTTTGTTTCATTGTGTCTTTGATGATGTACATTTGGCTATCCCTTTACTTCGCTACGTCTTCGCCGAATGAGGTACCGAAACATCTTATTCATTACTAAATTAGTTCAGTAATAAAGTATTAGTACTACTGCGATGTTTCGCAACATGTCGAGGTAATCTTTTCCTGCTTTTCCCATTCGACCGATAAATCTTTCGCCGGTAAACCTAGCAGCTTCAGCAACGCTCCAATGTATACCCGTTTTTGCGCCACGAGCTTTTTGTAGTTTGTGTTCTTTTCGGTAGTTTCCGCGCACTCTTTCTCCAGCAGTCCTCTCACAGCTCGCGCCTTGGCCCGGGAAACCCGTGCCGCTTGGGTGATGTGTAGACAGTGTCACAGTAGTGAACTACAGATATAAACGTGGAATTGTACCGGTTCAGATGAACCACATGATGAACTGTAAATGAACAATAAAGCATTCTGTACTTGGACTCCAACCAGAGCGGACGTGTATAACACACGAATATCACATGGTGTCAGAAGTGGTGAAATAGAAGAGCAGACAGAATCAAGTGTAGGAAAATGCAGAACAATAACGAAAAGGTCATGCCGTCTCAAGCAGCGTCGGCTAAACCACTAAAAACCAGCACCAACGAAGCTGCGGCAGTGAAACCACCAAAACCCCTCATCATAGAGGAAAACATGGCGGTTAAGTGGAAGCAATGGTGGCGACAATTCAAGTGGTACTCCGTCGCCACAAACTTAGAAGAGAAGCCTGCACAGGTACAAGCGGCGACGTTCTTGAGTTGTATTGGTGATGAGTGTATCAGAGTGCTGGATACGTTCGGATTAACGGAAGCGTAGGAATTTCGTGGTTGATCAACTGATGTTTAACGTTTGCCTAGTAGAAAACCCGAACTTCAGAAACGACCCCCCCAGGAGAATTCCCCACGCACTGCGAACGGCGGTAAAAAAAGAACTGGACTTAATGATGGAAATGGGAGTCATCGAACAAATCACCGAGCCAACTCCAGTACTGAACGCAATGGTAATCGTGCGACAAAAAGGTAAGCTAAGGATTTGCATAGACCCATCCCAAGTAAATAAGAACATCCTACGTCGCATACATCCGCTTTCAACCGTAGAAGAAATTTCAGCTCGAATCAGCGGTTCGAAAAACTTTACGATCCTGGACATGAAGAAGGGATTTTGGCAAATACCAGTATCAGAGCGAACGAAAAAATACTTAGCTTTCGGTACACCCTGGGGAAGGTTCACATGCAAGAGATTACCGTTCGGATTAGCATCTGCTCCGGAGGTATTTCAGAACGTGATGACCTCACTATTGGAAGGAATCGACGGAGTAGAGAGCTCCATGGACGATATTCTAATACACGCAGAAACCGAAGAAAAACTTAAAGAAATTACCAAGAGAGTATTGACAAAGATCCAGGGTGCTGGGCTAAAACTTAATAAGGACAAATGCGTGTTTAACCAAACAACAGTTAAGTTTTTGGGACATTTGGTCACAGAGGTTGGACTAAAAGCAGATCCGGAGAAACTGGAAGCAATTAAAAAACTTAAGCGGCCGACAAACAAGCTGGAATTGCAGCGTATGTTGGGAACTATAACATACTTGGGCAAATTCGTACCAAACTTGTCAACACTTACCGAACCTCTAAGGAAACTCTTGCTAAAAGACACAGAGTGGTTATGGCATCAAGATCAAGAGGAAGCGTTTTCACAAATCAAACAAACCCTGATAAGTCCACCTGTCTTAGCATTCTATGACGTCAATGAGGACGTCACACTGTCGGTTGATGCCAGCTCGAAGGCTTTTGGGGCTGTTCTTCTACAGAATGGCAAGCCAGTCGCATATGCGTCAAAATCCTTGACGAAGGCACAAGAAAATTACCCGCAGATAGAAAAAGAAGCAGCAGCGATCAGGTTTGCTTGCAACCGATTTCATGATTACATTTACGGAAAAATACTCAAAATAGAGACAGATCACAAACCATTAGAATCAATTTTCAAAAAACCATTGGACAGAGCTCCTCCCAGGCTGAAACGCATTCTTCTGGACGTAACTCAGTACAACCCTGAAATAACGTACAAAAAAGGATCCGACATACCTCTGCCGGACATCCTTAGCAGAGATGTAGACAACACAGAATCAAACGAACATTCGGAAGAGCTAGAAGTACATATAGTATTGCAGATGTCAAAAACGGCACGCGAAGAGATTGTTACAGAAAGCATGACAGATGCAGAAATGATCAAACTTACACAAATCATCATGGAGGGCTGGCCAAGTGAGAAAAAGGCAGTTCCAGAAGGCTTGAGGAAATATTGGTCCTTCCGGGATGAAATGGCTGTCTATGAAGGGCTAGTATTTCGATCCCACCAAATATTAGTTCCGGAAAAGTTAAGAAACAAAATGTTGAAGGAGATTCACAAAGGTCATACCGGGATCCAGGGATGCATACGTAGAGCAAAACAATCCTTATTTTGGGTTGGTATGACATCGGATATCACACAAATGATTGAAAATTGTACAGTCTGTGAAAAACACCAACGGGCAAACGTTAAACATCAGTTGATCAACCACGAAATTCCTACGCTTCCGTTTGAGATAGTATCGTCGGATTTATTTCACTTCAATGGCAACGAATACCTGTTAGTGGCGGACAGTTATTCCGGATTTTTCGACTTTGTAAAACTGAAAGAATCCACATCCGCAGCAATTATCGAACAGCTTAAAAGATGGTTTGCAACCCATGGCATACCTAGAGTACTGCACACCGACAATGGACCACAATATTCAGCTAGTGAATTCATTAAGTTTAGCAAGGATTGGTCATTCGACCATATCACGTCCAGCCCACATTTTCCTAGAAGCAACGGTCTCGCTGAAAGATTCGTTCAGACAGCAAAAAATCTGCTCAAGCGATGCACAGAGGATGGTTCCGATTTACAATTGGCTCTTCTATTGTTAAGAAACACACCAAGAGATGAAGAGTTACAGTCAGCGAATCAAAGATTATCTAATCGCACCCTACGCTCCACCATTCCAGCGACCAATGCAGTGCTGAAACCCCGAATAATACAACAAGTAGCGGAAAACTTAAAGGAGAAAAGGATGCAGCAAAAAGAGTATGCGGATAGAAGTACAATCAATCCCAAAACATACGCAGTGGGACAACCGGTTATGCTGAAGGACATTAAATCGAATCTGTGGAGGGAAGGCAAAATCAAGGAGCAATTGCATCAGCCACGGTCGTACATGGTACAATTAGCTAACGGAAAAGTATGGCGCAGAAACGTACGAGACATCAGAGAAAGGAAAACGCTACAAGGCACTACCGAATCCAGGATGATATTCCCTGCCATAGTTGATCATCAAGAACAGCATGAGAGTCATCAGCAGCAGGTTGATCCTCTTCCCATAGCCCCACCGCATGACGTTGCGATCACACCAGACAGTACAATCAGAACAAGAAGTGGAAGAGAGGTGCGGGTAAAGCGGAACAACGATTTTGTGTATTACTAAAAATATTGAAAGGGAAGATGTCACAGTAGTGAACTACAGATATAAACGTGGAATTGTACCGGTTCAGATGAACCACATGATGAACTGTAAATGAACAATAAAGCATTCTGTACTTGGACTCCAACCAGAGCGGACGTGTATAACACACGAATATCACAGACAGCGAGTCCTCTGTGCCGGCGTTCTTTCCTCAGTGCTAAACGATCGAGCCATATTTTCGTGGTACGTCAGGTCCACCTCGAGGGCGTTTATAAAGTCCAACTTTGTTGACAAATAAAATCGGATGCGTCCATCCTAAATCAAAATCATTTGATTTTATCGTACGATCACGTCGTTTGGGTGAATGCGTGTGTGAGTGGGAATAATTTTCTTCCTCACGTGTAAAGTAACAAAAAGTAATTTGTTGATGGAAGAACTGAACATTGTGAGAATGTTCTATTGAACCAAAACGCGAAGCGCCAGCTGGTCAAAACGTAGTTTTAGAGGCATCACACCTCACATTACTTCTAGGGACATGTTGTGGGTTAATTCGCTGGGTTGACTCCTCACAAGAAACCTATGTCTGTCCTAAGGAAGTGAATGCGTTTAGCGCATTTTTGGGTAAAATGCGAGCAATGCTTATTCCAATTAAGCATAGAGTTGAACCAGACACATGGGTATCGGAAGCTGTCGGAAATTTTAATTTTTTTGTTTTACAAAGAAAACACATCGAACTTCGGTGCATAAAGACCGGCGTATCTGTTGTTTTGCGAGTCGCTAAAAAATGAGAAGACGACCATTTCCGTCTTCGTGGCAGAGAACTCGATCCCTAGATTATCAGACCACTTGCAATGATTGTCCAAGGTGGTTTGCAACACATCCTGAATCACGGAGGAGTCGTATCTCCACCCCAATTGATTCCTTGGGAGTGGAAGTCTCCCAGGATCAAAAACGGCGCAGGCAACACCGCTCCAAGGTTTTCAAGATCATTTTTGATGATCCCTACAATCCGCAGTTTTTCATCCTTGGCTATCGGTGGGATACAGATCGAAGCTATGATCACGTCAAGATCGCCTAATTTAGCCTGTTTTGCAACACTTTCGGTAAGACTTAGTCTCGGTGTCTGTATGCTAGAGAAGGCGTGACTCCTTTTGATGCCGATAAGCACTTCTTGACGGATTATATTTTATCCCGGGAAGGTTAAGTTTACGTCATCCGATAGCCAAGAAGTAACAATTTATAGGTTAGAAAATTCATCAAAAATAGAGAAATTGTAGCGTCTTAAAAGCAAGATTCCAAGGCAACGTATTTTAGTGTTAAAAAAGATGATTTTTTTTAAATAATTTGAGGATAATGGGGATGGATCAGCTAAAGGAATGTCTTGCAACTGTGTCAACTTTAAATCGACTAAAACATATTAAATTAAAAAGTAAAAATATAAATTACTGGTCAATTTGATGCATCGAAAATTATATTCGTGGAAAATGATTCTGTTAGAAAGTTATTGATGGTTTCGCGTGAAATAAGGTTTTGAAAATTAGGCTTTTGGAAATGAAAACTTTTCAATGAAATAACATTAAGGAAAATGTTAGTATAATTGAAATTTAATTTGTTATTAAAATGTGTTGTTTAATCTAAATTGAAATGTTATGACCTTTGAATAAAAAAGTATATGGTGAATGTATTGAATGTTTTTGAGGCCTTCCATTTATAGCTGCTCTAGGCCTCTAGAGCGCTTAATCCGCCTCTGAACTAGAATAATTCTTCAACATTCATTCTTCTTGTAATTTAAATGATTTAAGTAAGGCATACATTCATCAATTGAAAGAGATCTTAAGATTTCGATGCAAGCGGCAGACAACAAAATGGTGGAACATTGTGATATATTTCAGGAAGGGAAATGATACGTTTGACAATGTTTTTTTTTCATTATATTAAATTTTATTTATCTTTTATTATGTACATTTGCTTTTGCGCTTTACTTCGCTACGTCTTGAACGAATGGGGAGACCGAGAAATCTTATTTAATTACTCAACTAATACTACTGCGATTGTGCGGAACTTGTGGAGGCAATTTTTTCCTGCTTTTCCCATTCGACCGATAAATCCTTCGCCGGTAAATCTAGCAGCTTCAGCAACGTTCCAATGTACACCCGTTTTTGCGCCACGAGCGTTTTGTAGTTTGTGTTCTTTTCGGTAGTTTCCGCGCACTCTTTCTCCAGCAGTCCTCTCACAGCTCGCGCCTTGGCCCGGGAAACCCGTGCCGCATGGGTGTTCCGTAGACGCCGCATCCGCTGTTCTGGCGTTCTTTCCTCAGTACTGAACGATCGAGCCATATTTTCGTGGTACGTCAGGTCCACCTCGAGGGTGCCGGAAAAATTCAACGCAGGCAAGCTCACTCCCATAATGCGCTTCCGCAACTCGATCGGTTGTAAGCAAACCTTGGCCGGCTGCGCTGTGATCGTCTCATCCTGCACTGAATCAACAACTATCGACTCTTCTGTAGTTTCTTGTGGATACGTTTCTTCGATGGTCAGATCTTCCGGATGTTCGGCCGGCGCTTCAGTGACGGTTTGATCTTCGGCAACACTCGATCCAGGGGGCGAGGGCGGTGCGATATCCTCAGGGAAGCTCTGATGGTGCTGTTGTAGTTGCTGCATGAGCCTCAACCTTTCCTGGCAGATCGTCTGCATCAACAAGTTTATCTGGAGTAATTGAAGTTGAGGGTTTGTAGCTTCCAACTTGCTTTCCTCGTTGGCCTCCTGCTGACGCTTGATTTCGGCGGCCAGAATATTTTGCACAAAGTTTTCCATTCCGGATTTACACACAGATTATGATAGAACGACTTGGTTGGATAACTGTTCGCTCGAAGGATTCAGCTGGTTGTGATTCTGAAATGCAAAAGTGCACCCAATATATACGCATATAGCTTTGTTTTACCTCCAACATTACAGACCTTACGGACGTACACTGTTGCGAAGATTTCGCATTGTGCATCGTGTAGGTAACAAAATTACTCAAGCAGCAGGTAACATGATTGGCCTGGAAAAGTGAAACTCTTTGGCGGGTACACTCCAACCAAATGGGATTGTGGTGTCCTAAGGTGAGGCAATTGTTACCCAAGAGATTTTCGGTTTACAATGGGTTAGGGAAGTTTACACGTTTACCTCCCACGAAATGTTATGCTGAAAAATATGTTGTACGTATAAATAAAACGGGTAAACAGTTTTAGAGAAACCATTGGGTTTTTTTTTACCTTGTGGGAAGGTGAAGTATCAAAACAGTTTACGTTCTCCGCTGCAGACCTATCTATTTATTCAGGGTAATATAGGGCTTTTTCCTTGTCCCTGTTGATCCAATTCTCGTGTCGATGTCGATATTTTGAGGCCATAATATGCAAATTTCAATATTACACAATCGATTCTCGTTATTTTTTCGTTAGGAAAGATCACCTTAAACATCCGGTTGATTGTTTGTGCTTTGGAAGATGTCTGTTTTTTTTGTGATGGACCAAAATCTCCTACTGTGTTTAAATATACAACAGTCTAATAAATATAATAATAATAATAATAATAATAATAAAAATAATAATAAAAAGTTAAATTCTACAAAGATACAAACCTCTCATGCAGTCGACATTTTGAGGAAGTTCTGTTTCATCAATCTTAGTAATTGAGATTTTCAAATTACTACCAGCAAGGAATATGAGAATAGGTTGAATGAATAATATGTTTAGAATGTTATGTTAAATCAATCTAGTTCAAATGACGAACCACGATGCTGAGGTTTCTCGTTACAAGGAACATTTTACGCAGCAAGACGCAAACGAAATTGCACATAAAGTCTGTTTATTGTTTATTCAAAATTGGAATCGCTACAATCAATAAGTATTTAGCCACAATGCGATTTCAATCATAGGGCTCGGTCTACCATTACCGAGAACTGCTGTTTGGGTCTCCAAAGAGCTCCAGTAACCATGTATCCTGAATACATACATTTGTTCTACAATCAATCGTACGTTCTGTGGTTGCCTGTGTTTTACAATCCCTTAATAAATACCACACAATTTTCGCTACACTGTACAGTAGAACTACGAATCTCTCAATATACAGAAAGGCCACAGTTGTTTAGTTGTTTGTAAACTATTTTTAATCTCTACTAAATGTTCCATATCTGTTCACAGGCTCTCGCATAACAATGCACGCGCATTTATGGTAATGGTTGTTAATAAGCTTTCTTCAATTTGATTATTTTTTTAAATAATGTTTTATGAAGCGCAACACACAACGAGCAAGGTGTTTGTCATTAGAGTTACGTTTAAAAAGCATTTCAAACACAAGCGTGATGGTTAGTACAAGGACGCATTTGGGTTACTATTTCAGGCAGCAAAAAATACCTACAACAATGGCGTTCAACTTGTCACATTCTGCCACCACGGGGAGTTAGACATAACAAATTGACAGACAGACACAATCAGAGGACGTGATGTAATTGTCGTATTGCTCGTTTTATATAATTTTTTTTTATTACTTTATTAGGTTTAACTTTTATTTCGATTTTTGCTTATTTACGCACCGTATATGAAGAGTGAACAGTATGGTTAACGAATAAATAATTTAAAAGATGAAAATATGCGTCTACTACGAAACGATTCTGGTTAAACGTGGATGCTTCCGCTAATGTACAGTAGTATACTCTAGAAACAGAAACGAGACGAGGAGCAGCGACCCATAGGAATCGCGTTTTGTCGTTAGTTTGTATGTATGTGCGCTTTTGTCTCTTATGCCCTGTTTTTGGTGCCTGTCCGTGGCCACCAATAGTTTTTTATTACTTTTACTTCAAACTTTCAATTTTTGTTGCTTTTTTATAATGGGTTTACTTTCTGTGCGTCACATTCTTTTGCAGTTACTTTCGTAGCATCGAATTGAAAATATATTTTTTTAGCTAGAACACAAAGGTAGAGAAACATCACGCAAATTGATGAGGGATTTTGACAGGTTCGTCCCTTTTGCTGCTGTAAATATTCAATACTTCTTCCTCTTGCCTGAAAACGACGATCGATTTCAAAAGCGGTAACTTTCGTTCTATCTAGCAACCGTCGCCAGTTGTGCCCATGCTTTCTTCGGTTCCTCCAACGAAAGCGGCTTTAGCTATGTATAAGGGGGTTATGCTTTCATCTTCAACCCTTAGCCAAACAGACTTCTACTATATAAACATTAATATGTTGCTTCCCAACGATCGATTCATATTCTTTCGGTGTAGTGATTATTTTGTGTTTGCTTGTTTTTGTTTTATGATAGTAAAAGGCAACTTTAGTGAATATAGGCCGTTGCTACGCTACTGTGTTCGTTGCTTACACACGTGCATCTTCTCCTCTTCGCTTCCTTGTTTCATTTTTCTTCATTTCTTTCGCATTCTACATCTCGCGCTTCTAACATTGCTTTCTTCTATAACTTTCACTTCCTTCAACACGTACACACTCCGCGGTTTCTCTACACCTTTCTCACTTGTTCTTTCTCACGTTCGCTCTAGTTCTATCTATAATGGTATCTTACTACGCTCAACAAGCTGCTTTATGCTTGAAACATGTTGTTTGCACAGAAAGAAAACGGTTAAAACGCACAATAATTTAAATGTCTGCTACATGTGAATTTGTTTCTCCTTCTATAGTGCGCTCCGTCTCTACAGATACGTCTTATCGATGAGGACAAATACAATATCGAATGCTTGTTCCTGTCACTATCGTCAAAGTTTAACAAAATAAAAAAAAGATAAATAAAAATGGGACAAACAGAAGCCCAACCTAGATAAGGGATGAACCAGAAAAGTCGAAGCGGTTCGAGTGGAGTTTGTCTGTAGGAGGGTTTTGCGGATGTTGTTTTGCTCTGGCAAATGGACATGGACGGTTCTGAAATGTTCATGTGAATGCCTTTGGGGAAGGATATGAAAGAAGGAGGAAGTGTATCATCCTTTTCGTGGATTCTTAATTAAGCACATTCGGACCCTTTTTCAGGATGGTTTTCTCTCGCTTTTTTTAACTTAACTGAATGCACTGGGAAATGAGTGTGGGGGAGGAGAGTACAGAAATGTGTTCTCGATGAAATCTTTCAATAATGATCGTGAACCGCTTGCGGATGGCTTTGCCGAGGTTGAGGCCTGGCACACGTTTACATCAACTTCTGCTTGGCACACTCCGGACAGATAACGTCCTGCTCGTCGGTGATGAAACCGCGTCCGACCAGCGACGTTTTGCAGATGGCGCAGATGAAACAATCGTTGTGCCAGTGGCGATCCTCGAACGAGATGAAACGCGTACCGCCGATGCCTACGGTGAAACAGAAAGTCGCAAGGAGAAAGTGAGTAATAGAAGTAGAGACGAGTCGACCATGTGATCAAGCTTTTATTTCTCATCGGACACTTACCGGTGATTGGCTTGGTACAGGAGGTGCATCTCTTCGCGAACAGCTCGCCGAAACAGTCGGCGCAGTAGGGCTTCTCGTCGCGGCTCGTGAAGCGCTGGCCGGCAAGCGACACCTGGCAGTTGGTGCAGGTGAAGCACTCACGATGCCACGGTTCGTTCTTGTACGTTACGCCGCCACTGGTGATGATCTGCATTGGAATGGCAACGGTAAAAATCGATCAATGACATTTACCTCAAGTACGTTCGCTTACTAACAAGTTTGTACTTACCTTCTTGCACTTGATGCAACGGGTTGCGTACTTCTCCTCGTAGCAGCCGGCGCAGTAGATTTCCTGCTCACGCGGAATAAACGACTTCGTGCCGATGGCGGTCTTGCACACGCAGCAGCAGAAGCACTTCTCGTGCCACTGTCGCGTTTTGTACTCCATCTTCTTCGTGCCTGTAAACATCAGTGGAAAAGAGAAAAAAAAATTAGAATAGTTATGAAAACGAAGTTGTGTTTTTCCTAGATGCTTCATAGCAGTCACTGATTCTAATAATTCATTTAAAGCAATTTCATCCCTATTTTTCATATTCAATTTTGTTTTCTCCACAGCGTATATTGTCAATTTGCCTAAGGGTGTATTTCTTATCGGCTATATCATGAGATTTGGTTTACCAGTGGTGGAAATTTTCAATATTTGAAATGTTGTAATGTAAACATGTAAATGAATATATATGACCAATAAGGATATTTTTTACTCTATAAAATTTTTGATGGTGAAACTGTCCTCTAACTGTCATAAAATAACTTTACATTTTACGTGTTTAATTTCACCTATGCTCAATTTATCATATGAGTCAGGAATAGTCTGTAGTAAATTTTTTTGGTTGTCACTATTTAAAACAATACAAAAGAAATAAAATTGTTTGTCTAAAAAACACGGATTACTTTTAGTAGTAAAATTACATAAAAGTAGGACCACCAAATTGTTAACTCTGTAAGTAAAAAAGAAAAACAAAATGTACAAATAACTTAAGCAATCATTTGATTGTACCAACTTCAACATCTTAATGCACGTGAGGGATCCAACAAAAACCGCACCCTTCGTATTTTACAAACACGTGCCTCGTGTCATTTGAGTCTCATCTTCAATCTCTTCCCTACTATCTACTTCTCTCGTACCCCCTATGGTATGACAAATATTTTTTTCTTTTTCAACACCTTTTCATTATCGCAGTGGCACCTTTTAATTTGCAATATCAATAATTGTCAAGCACTCATCTTATCGCGGGCGCCTCGTGGCTTTAATTGCACGCCGAAAAGGTACACAAACGGCCAAGGCCCAAACACAAACAGTCAACAATGTCCTCCAGACCGCAACCATACATTCTAGCGCATCTACGACGATGATCACTTCCAACAAGGTTAATCGGTTTGCGAACGATCGTCGATCGAAACCAGAGGATCAACGGAATTTAACATGTATGGCTAAAAACGTGCATTCGTGCGATGTGGAATGACGTGAAATATTGCGATGGGGGTTTGATATCAATGTGAATCATCATGCCAGAGAAACTTTTCACTTCCGTACAAGGAATTTCGCTTCCTAGCGCTTGTCAGTAGTTGAAGATGCCACTTGAGTCACGAACACAGAAGCCGTATTCTGTTGACGATACTTCCCGCAATCGTCGATCATCGGGGGATTAATAAATTGCTTGCCCTGTCTCCCCACGGGGCCAACATGAGTTTCGATCGATTTATCGACCACGCCAGGGTCCGATAAAAAGTGCAATGGAGGTGGAGGTGGCTCGGAACGGAACCGAGGAAGGGATCCCTCAGCGCCATTTCCAGAAGTTGGACCATTTAGGGTAGCTATTGCGGACGTCGCCTCGTGAGAAATTTTATTTTTCGTTGTGTGGGCGTCGAGGGTCACAAATCTCCTGTTTCATCCACGAGCTATAAGTTTGGTTTGCAGATGGCGCCCTCAGTGGAGGCCCTCCAGAATGAGGGCACTCATGGCCGTTTGTACGCTGGAAATACGGAAGGCCAGCCTTTTACGGGCGAGAGTGAATTCTCGTTGGCGTCATCGACAGCGGAAGGAAACTGCGATCTGGCAAATAATCGGTGCATGTGTGGGTGTCCCGGTCAGCTCAAGAAGAACTTGTAGAATTTAGTTTAATTTTTAATTTGTTTATCGATGAAGATCTTATATAAGAGCTTTGAATATCTTTATATTAAATTATTATCCGCTTCCGACAAGAAACTCATTAATCGCCGAAGGCTGGAGGCGCCATCTTTTGACGAATGTGTCGTATGCATTTAATTTTTCAACGCACTTGTCGCTTGTCCTCCGTTAAGTGAAACATGTTACAAGCTTCCGCCCGAAAACGGACCACCTACACAAGGCTTGTAGGCTTGCCGATAGCTTCCATCCCTTTCACATCGTTCGTTCGTTCACTCGAAGCTAAGATTAATTAAATCGAATGAATATTCAATCGATCTTGGCCGTCGGGTGGCAAGCAAGATTAAAATGTTGGCAAACGCGCCATGCGCAAGGCAAGCGGCAGTCGCTAGGAGAGAAAAAGCAACACAACACGTTGATTTATACACGATCTCATCCATCAAATTGCAAACGATCTTTCGGTCGGTGAAGACGGCGCATAACGAGGGGATGTGAGGCATGCTCTTAAGAACATGCCTGTGTGTGACAGATTTTGAGTGAGCACCCAAAATGCCGATGAAGTTGTTTTACATAAGTCAATGGCAGCGCTTCTAAATGTTGTCGTGTTTTTTTTTCGCAATACGGCTCGGGAAGGAAAACTATAAAATGACTATAAATTATCTCCGAACCGTCGGGAGAAACTACCCTGACTACGGCCCATGTAGGTGGGACACATTATACATTATCTTTCCAACAAGGTCCGAACTCATTAATGCCATCCATTCTGCTCCGTCGAAGAAAGGCAAAAGCGTGGAAGGGAGTAAATGTTTAAATGTCGCTAAATTAAAACACAATACTTCATTATTCTTAGCTCGCTAGCCAAAAGTGGCGAAGAATGAGTCTTTAGGTTAAAACGACTAAACAACACTAATGATACATCGATCGCAACGGAAAGGCTGCACATACAAGCACACGTGGGGAAAACAAACAAACGCACATTCCCGATTGTGCGGAGGATTTGTTTATGCATTGGAAAATTAATTGGCACAACAACTCGGCTTCCTTTTTCCTGTTTGGACTCGACACGGAACGTGGGCATGAATTAGCATCGTCTATCTATTTCGGTTGATAAATGTGCATCCATTACTAGTGGCACCGAGAGTCGTTGTAGAGGCCATTCGAATTATCGTAATGTGTGAGTGTGTGGTTTCGCCACATTACTATGATGCTGAGGTTGTTGATGTGGGAGCTTTGGAATCACATTCCATTCTAATGAGACAGTGGTTTTCAAAAATAGTGAGTTACAAGTACTTCGTCTCTTAAGGTGGTGGAGGGTAAGAAATTGAAAAAGGATTAAATTTTAATATTAAACCAAAACCAAATTAGATGATCTTTATCCTAATGTACGCAGTTTAGAGATATTTCCATTCGATTCAAACATTTTATATTGTTTCGACTAATCGACTTTACGATCGCATTGAGACGCTGTTTTCTCGACACGTTTCGTCCACAATAAGACACGACAAAAAGCTTTTGTCGCTTGATGTGGAACGTTAATTTCAAACAAGCAATAAAAATTTTATAGCTCTTCCCTTCCAAAATCGTCCACGCGAGACAAACTGTTTTCTTCTTCCGAATGTTAAATGTGTTGAACAAATAATTTACGTCCAATTTCCGCCGTGAAATCACGACGTTACAAACAACCCACGGTCAGCGGCGGTTGATCAGACGGTGGAGTATTATAACAAATTTAAAAAAAAAACGCATAAGGTCATGTGCAAAGGAAGAAACCAAAAAAAAAAAACAAACGTAGTCCCTCTTCGGACCAACCACTTGACACTCCCCGGGAGCAATGATGACGTGTTTTTCGTCAAACATACAATCCATGATCTCACCAACTTATCCAATCGCGTTTGAAGTCAAGCGTGACGTTTCTGGTTTGTTTGCTTTTGTGGCATCCAGATTTAAAATTCGAAGAGACAAAAAAACAGCAAGATTGCAATCGGCCGTCTGTGGCCATGTTGTGAGCAAGCGAACATTTTATTTTTCACCCAAGTGAAGCAGTTGGAAAGTCAATAGAATACACGCAACAAGAAGAAGTGAATGCTTCCATTTTGGACGGAACGACGCCAAGGGGTAGAGTTGCTACTTCTTGGCCCACGAGCTCCCCAGGACGTGCTACAAGCTGCCAAAATTATGCTAATTTTTGCATCTTTTCAGCATCGTGGGACGAGCAAAGCTGCGTGGAGTAGCAGCACGCGATCACCATTCGCCATTCCGAGGCCATAAAAGAAATATCGAACTGGACGTGTTATTCATTGGCCGCCGGGAGACAGGTTGTTCTCCGAGCCTACTCCTTTCTTTGATGATGTATCTGATGGCAATCTTTCTTTGGCAGCACCCCGTTCCAGGCGAAGGTCGTTTTACGTACGTTCTGTTGAGACGAGTGTGTGTTTGCCCGTGCACGTGGGCAGCACTTGCAGCGCACGCTGCAGGGTCAACCGCGGGAAGATTGAAATTTATAGCGATCACCATCCGATCCGAACCCGACCCGGTCGGTCAACCGAGATTGATTCCAACCGAGAGCGAATATCGAGAAACACCCGCGAGAGGAACTGTGTCGCCAAACGGGCGGAATTGTTTGCGGTTTTACGGTTTCCGATGGAGTTCTTTCCAAACCGGCACACAAACCCATTCGAAAAACACGGCTCAGGGTTAATTGAAATAATGGCGACTGCTATTTGTCAAAGACGGTTTGTGATTGCATTTCAGCGGCGACTGATTGGCGCTATTGTGGTGCTTGTATGAGTTTGCATTTATTTGCCAAAACTCACATTGGAAGGCATCGAAAGGCAATTAAAATCATTGGCAAACATTTGATGAATGCACTTTTCATTTGACCTTTGTGAGTATTCGTTTGTTGAAGAAGACGTAACGGTATATTGTCGGTATTTTAATTATTATTTTTACGAATACCTTCCCTGTTTTTAAACCCATTTTTAACCAAAACTAGTCTTTGGAAATAATTCTCTTAATAAAAATCTGCTGTATATTCTGTATGGTAATGTATTAAATTTGGTATATGTTCATACCAAATTTAAATATATTTAATATTTTTTTCTCTTATACTTCATAAGTAGTAGATCTTACACTTCATAAGTTCTACTAAATCTACTTCAGTTCAAACGATGTTAAGTACTTCTATTCTAGTACATATTTTAAGGTTCTTTTAGATTAAGATTTAGAAAGATTTTACTGCACGAAAAAACGATTCAATTTACAGAATTAAAATTGGTACAGATATAGTAAAAATCACTACCTTCGATTCACTTTAACTGCTGATAAAACAAAATTTTATCGTATACATTACACCTGAACAGATTTGTCTATAGTACGATCAATTAGGATCGTAAATTATGCGCTTTTGGGTAAAACGCTTATCGAACAATGGGGTAAAGTTAAAAAATAAATCATCTTCACTGAGTGCAACAACAAACAGGGCGTTTTAAATGGATTAATCTATTTAGATTATCTTTTGACCGCTGATTTGCTAGCGGAATCGATTTCAACTCTACAACGATCCTCCACTTTTGCCAGTGCACTATGGGAAGATTTATGACCTACATAAAAGTGCCACACTTCCAGCATTGAGTCAACTGTTACGCTAGAGAAAAGGACCTCCGCCAGCGCTTTAATGGCGACATTAACCCTGCCTATCGATCAAACGCCGGCAGGACGGACCTTGCGGGCTCCAGTTCGAGTGCTGATTCCAAACGGTAGCTCAGATGCGGGGCTTTTCGGTTTTTGCACGGCTGTCCACCAGCTGTCCGCGAAGAGGGCGAAGAGAGGGGGAGAGGGCTCGTAGTTTGGTGCCGAAAGAGGGCAGAACCGACAACCGTTTGCACCTTTCGGTGGACGACGCGGACAGGCTTGGCCGATAATAGCGTGGCGGGGCCAATTATCGTGCGTCCGTTAATTGGACCTAAATGGATGCGACACACGGGGTGGCCTGTGCCCGGTGTCTCGGGTATAACTTCATCGAGATGAGCTTGTTTGCCCTGACCGTAGATGGCGCGCGCACGAGCTCCTTCCGACGTTCCGAGCTCTACCGCAACGGAAGCGGAACCGAACCGGTTCCGTCCGCGCGGACATTAACAACGCGAAGCTGTTGGCGTTGCCGTTCGTAGGCGTGTGCGTGTGTGTATGCGCGTGAATGTGTCAGCCTGGTGTTAATTCGTTCTCGCGCACAAGTAACGCGAGGGCGAGGCGTCAATTGGTTCCTAACGAGTTTTTAAATAGTGTTTGACGATGTTGTGTATTGTTCCCAAAATGATTTTGGAACTCCCATTTGTATTATCCAGTACCTGGAGTCGTGTCGCGACAGTCACCGACGCGGCAGTCCAGTCCAAGATGGCAGCGGAACTTTTCCTGCTCCTTCGCGGCCGTTGCCCCCGGCAGGAACATGCTCAGGATCGCGATGTCCTCGTTGTTGTCCTCGGCGCGCTTAATCCGCTCGCCGCCGACCGTTTTCGTCTTCAGCCGCAGCCGGGAGTCGAAGTCGGACGACAGGATATCCATGGCCATTATTTTACTATCGTCAGGTTTCAAGTGAAGTTCCTACACCAAGCAACAAATCACGAGGATCACAGGTTGTTTTTCCAACAAAGAAACCGACCACTTTGAGAGCACACAGCTAATCTTTGCTGTTTTTTTTTTCTTTTTTAAGCTTCAACACCTCTTCAGAGAAATGGAACAAACTTTCTTTATCCACTAGATATGAAATATTTTCACTCCTTTTCTTGCCGTTTCTCCAACTCAGGATATAACACGGAATCGGGTAAACGTGATCGTGCAACTTTTTTAGCACACAAAACTTTACGCACAGGAGACACTCGGGAAACCGGGACGGGAACTGAACGAAAACAACGGTCCGACAACGAGATCAACGCCACGGCATCCGACGATGTGCGCTGACCAAACGTTCATTCATAACTGAAGTGAAGTCGCACGCCGGCCCCGGGGTATAGTAGTACTTATTGCGTGAGCTAGCTCAGCCGTCTCAGCGCTTGGAACGGGGTGGACATTGCGGGGCGATGAGACGCGCTTTTGGAGCGTGGTGTTGTGGCCGAGGTCAAGGCGGTAGTCGAGTGGGAGAGAGATTCCTGCCTTCGTCGTTTCCATCGTCGGCGTCGTCAAGTTTACCTTCCACATTTCCTTGCATGGTTCTTTTGTTTTCTTGCCCCTTTGCAACGCCCTGGCACACGGGCGACTGGGGCCTGCGGTGGGACGTGTGGTGTGTCTACGTGGTTGCCGGCTGTCGTCATCTTCAGTTTGCGGAATGCCAAAGGGAAGAGCACCCCACGGATGTTTCGGTACAAAAAAAAAACCCTCGTAAAACGGAGCTCAAACCTGAGGACAACTTCGCAGGGGAACCTCGCACCACATTATCAATCCTTCAGCAGCATTAGCGCACAATTTTTCATATTTATGAGCGCCGGTCCGATGCTGCTTTGTTTTTTGCGTGTTCTTTATTTCCGTCTTAGCCGTCAGTGGTTTCGAGTTTGCTTGTGAAACCGAATACCGATAATCTCCAAACATTATGGCCCTCCGAAAAAGGCTCCGCCCTTCATGGGGATCGTCGCGTATGGGAAGGAAACTCGCAAAAGGCCGTAACGTAACTTCACTTGAGTGCAGAAAAAGGCGCCATGGAAATATGTCTCGAAATTGATTTTGACATGCAAAACATATCCTTCGCTTTGGGGTTGCGTGCGTTCAGCCCTTCGTTCGTTCGTGTGTGGTAGAATCCGAGCGATTTCGGACGAGACACTAAAAGCGGCACACACTTCATTTTCCCTTATGGTAGGTCCTGGGATTCGGGAAGTTCTAAAACAAAAGAAACCCGAAAGCCAACGTCCTCGCCCGTTCCGAATCGAAAGGGCCCAGTATAGGGCCCTTGCATGTGGAGCCCATAAAAGGTCTGCGTTTGCGACGCCTTCGGCTGTGTTCTATGTCGCAGGTCGGTTCTGGTGAGGTTTCACTGCCAACTGGCTAGAATCGGTGGACAGAAGGGGGAAGGCAAGGCCAGGAAGCGAACGAGGTAATCGGCATTTGCATGCGATTTGCTTATCGCTCGTGTGTTATTTTACTTTTTTTTTTTGTAGCTGGTTCTACCTCATGGAGTCGCCTGTACGCGATGTGTGGCACGCGTTAGTTGTTGCCGTTGTTGACACGAAACTCTAGACACCGCGTGCAATCTCATCCTCCGTGTAGCTGGGCTGTGATGGATTTCACAGTGCTCCAATACGCTCATCTCATCGCGGTGTCACTTTGGTCGTGGTTTCAAAGTTGAAGCTGCCCGAAGCCCCGAGCCAGCACGTGGGACGTAAAATATAAGAGCAAAAACAAAGCTCCCTTAAAGTGAACTAGTTTCCTAGAGAATATTAGAGTAGGGCTTGATGCGTAGGTTTAAATAGAGGCAGAAAATAAAAGAAAATCCAGACCATACAAATTATGCCATAAACTGACATGTTTTAAGTACTACTTTTGTCTATTCGTCAGGCCAAGACTGCTCAGCGGTTGTAGCGCCAATAAAGTAAGTTTGTATATAAATTAAAACCAGACAAGTTTTTAGGTGGCATATTCTATAAAAAATGTAGAAACAATTTCAACCAATCAGATAAAAAGATTAAGGTAAAATTGCTTCTCACAAGTTAAAACCAAAATGCCTCTCGATTCCTAAGATATTGGTGAATGATTCCTCCGTGCGAAACTCACGCTCTAAAAACCCTTGAATCCCCAAATCCTTGGATGCCCTTATAGTGCCTGTTTATAGTGCCCAAAAAGGGCTGCAAATGAAATTAGCAGTTAATTGCTAAACTCCAGCATCTAAAGTTGTTTGTGTTTGCGATGAAAGCAGCCGAGGCAGCGTTTTGTTGTGCGTGGGTGGTTCACCGGAAAAATAAAACACTGTAGCAAGACCTCGCCGTAATCCCACCCCAACAGGCTCACGTTACATGTGTCTCGGTGGCCACACCGGGGAATCAAACCTCTGGCTGATATGTTCCGCTGTCTACGGATGAAAAGGGTTTTCTGTTTACCTCACACGTGATCGTCCACGTTTGTCCAGCTTTAGTTTCAGAATCGTGGCCAGTCTAGGGACTAGTGGCAAGTACTCCGCAAAGGGTTTAGTTCAAGGGATTACGATCTGAAAAGGGTGCTAATGGAGAACCACATTAATCACAGCCCTCGCCGAGGTGGCGCGGAATAACGAGTGTTTGTTCTGCTTTGACGGCATCGATTTCCAAGGACAAAAACCTCATTCGTCTAATATTTTTGCGCCTCTAAGAAGAACATTTTAGTATTTTTATATCTCAATAAGAGTTCGAACATCTTAAAATCATCTTCTTGTCCGTTCTTATTCTCTAAGCAAACACAAAATAAGCGAATGAATTGTGTCGTTTTGTAATTAGTTTCAACTTTACAACTCCACGCCGGAGTACTAAATCGTTTTGTTACTAACCAAAGAGAAGTTTCGACTTGTCGTAAGTTACGTTCCGTTACGGCGAAGCCTTCCCAATGTCAACGGACCTTCTTATGGCCCACCATGCGCTGTTGTAAATTTATTGCTTGTTGTTTAATTTTGCCTCGGTTGTTGTTGTTGTTCTGGAACTTGCATTTCGGGCCTGCGGAGGCGGATTATGGACAGGTTGATGTTGATTAAACAATCGCACATTAATGTCGTCTCCAGTGGTCGACCAATCGTCGATATTGTTTTCGTTCGCTCTTTCACTCGGTACCGCTCGAGGGAAGTGGTACCGGGCCATGCTCCGCACAGGCCTGACGTTTCGATGGACATACGTTGAACAAAAACAGCGATGCAGATACGCCTCGTTTTTAACCTTCGTGTGAAGTGTGCAAGTGAAAAGAAGCAAATTGTGTTATTAATGCGAACCTCAGCCACCCAGGCAGACAAGGTTTCGCAGCCGCATTGGAAGATCCAATCACCCCGAGGGGAGTGGGGATTCTATTCAGTAGTAAACGTCGTCCGGGGACGTCTAAGTCTCCCGCGTGAATGACAGATGATTTCCAGAGGTTTTTGCACCCGTCCGCCTTCTCTGACAGGTCGGCGCGTGATGGATGAATGCAGTCGCGATCGATATCGATGCACTAGACAGCAACAGGAGAACTCTACCCGCGTGATCGTGCTTAAGTCGGGAGAAAACTGTTCATTACCGAGCCGCAATGGGGCGGCTAATCTGGTGCGTTTCAACCGAACGGATTCCACCATGACGCTGACGACGGCAACGAAGACGATCGTCTTTCTCTTGCCTTATTGCGGATTCTTAGTGTGTTGTTCCGCCACGTGGCAGAATGATTCATAGGATTTGTGGCGCCGGGTGAGTGCGCGTAAAGCTTCCGGATTAGAAGAAGGCGAAGAGCCGAAGGCGTGATCGGAATGGCATCCATAACACAGCATAAAACAAACATCGCCCGCAGCATTCCGCACGCTACTGCTGGATGGTTCTCCGGTGACTCCCACGTTGTTCGAGGGGACTCGGGCGAAGCATGACAAATCGGATCACGGCGATCGGATCGTCACACGCATCCTTAGAAACCGGGGGTGAAACTCCTACGCACGCATTCGTGGAGAACTCGATTAGAGGTTTGATCGTTGTCCAGCATTTCTATGCCTTACTCCATGCGAACCAAGTTGGGGTTCGCAACTCCTTCAAGCGTGTCGTTTGTGTGTGAGTGCGTTTTTTTATGGCACCTATTGAGAGGTATCAAGTTTTACGATATGGAAACTGTCCATAAATGTCTCATTTTGGAATTGATCTGCGAATAATTTACTTGACCTAAAACCGTTAGACAATGGGAAACCTAGTTCCGGTGTTGGCTGCGGTAGAGTAGCTGTCAACTTGTCAAACTGACCAACGCGACCTTTTTTGGAGATATCGAGTTGCAACCTCTCCTAGTTTTTTTTTAATTTATACTAATTTAAATCAATAAATATAACCATCACCAGAGGGGAGAAAATATTTCGCTTCCATAAGACACGATCGTAGTTGGCGGTTATAAACCCCCACCCGCAGGACTCCAATTTGCCAAACGGTGAAATAAAATAACTTTATTAGCTTGTGCACCATTTCGGACAGCACTTGTAATTGGCGCTATAAAACGAGAGGGCACCACATAAAAAGAACACCGAATGGTTTTAAAAACGTCGGCTGCAACAGGTCGCACTGGTCCTTAACAAGTGAGGCTCAGCGTCACGCCAACGACGTCGTGACCCCACGCGGCCGATAACTGCCCCTGGTGGCAATTTACCACCCCGAAATAATGGCGGCCCCCATTGTTCTACAGCCGCAGAAAAAGCCATAAAGGATGGAAATTAAGCCCACGGCCATGTATAATACGCTGATCGGCGCAGGGTTGCCACGGAGAGTGAAAGTTATTCGATCCCCAGAAAGCTTGCGCTCCCTTGGGTTTATGAAGTCGTTTTCGAGTTCAATGTCTGGCTGCTATGGCCTCCTTGGGAGAGGAAGGATCTGCCTGGAGCAATGGGACACCTACGCGGTACGGCTGCTCAATTCGAGGGTCATTCCTCAATTTTGTCTTGCGTTCGTGCATGTCTACAGCTGCAACAAAAGCCGAATATCACGCTTCCGCCCGTTCCCCGTAATGTTATAATTGATGTTGTTCCTCGTCAAAAGGCAGGACCGGGAGGGAGGAAGAAAAAAGAACACGGGATGGTGGTAAACTTTCCGCCGTTGTCGATCCTGTCCGCACAAATCGGATGCCAAGGCTGAAGATAGGGTGTGATCTCTTTATTTGACTAATTTACGAGCCTCTCATCTGTCTCGCGCTGGTCGTCTGGAAGGAGGGCAAGTGCAGTGGGAACTCGCCTCACACTCAGGGACAGAAACCCCCCATGACGTAATCCAGATCACAAATCATACGCCGGAACCTTGTTTGTGTGACCGATCGCTTAGGTCATTTGGCGAAAGGTTTCAAGCAAAACAAGCAGGAAAAAGAAGCATGGGATGCGCTCATCTGGCTCCAGTTGCCTGGGGGACTTTGTAGGTCAGGCTAAAACGAATAGCATGAACCGTGCGTGCTCTTTCGGTTCGGGATGCGACACGCGAGATTTGTGTCTTGAACTCCAATTGAATTTAATTATTTCACGACCATCGCCAACGGGAAGCTCGTTGAGCAAACAAAGGCCAAAATAAAACACTGTCCACGAGACAAAAAAGGAGAAAACCCCCGCTAAGTATCGCAAGTACCTCGCGCCTTCTTGGAGATATTCTTTGTTGTACAAGTGCAAACTGTCCCCGTTTCATCTCGAACACGATTTTCGGTGTGTGTTACACCGATCCGTGTAATTAATCATCTTTCCGTTAAAGAACCCAAAGGTGGATTATGTCACTGTACACACTAGACACATGCGGCGACGAGTTTTGTTAAGAACCTCGCGGAGTTGCTGATTTATTGCTTGTGGCATCGACATACCTTGAAGTCTTTTGTTATTTTTATTTTTTTTTTCAAACACGATCTTTTTTTAAGAAGGTATCCATGACACATAATGTAGGTTGTAGATTTGACAAGATTTGTAGTAGGCTGAAAGATCCAAGATCGACTAAGTCCTAGTACAAGTGTTCGGTCATGGTCTGCCGTTCGTAGATCGCAGATCATTCGTATGTTTCAATAAGATGATTAATGCTAATTGAAAGAAAAACTCCATCAGCCTAATCCCGTTCTGAACTTGACTCAAGATTCGATCTTATGGTTGCGCTGTGGACTTAGTAATCGAAAACTTCTGGTTATTTATAGTCTGTGTCGCTTTTTTCAGTAGCAACAGACACAACATGTATGAAGTCGATGTATTTATCGTATCGATTGGAGTTTTGGTTGGTCGTTGAGTTGCCGGGAAGCGGATGGATATGAATAAACCAGATGGCTTTCGAGGTTGATTAGAAACCACATCGTACTCCTTTCAATCAAATCGTTGCCCTGTGTTTTGATTTTATTTTGAAGCGGCAGATGGACGCCACTAAACGAATATTTTAAAAAAAAACTTAACCTGAGAAAATGAAGTACAAATTATAACAATTCTTCAGGAAGAACGGCACCAAGGGAATCAAAAAGGCCATTTTACGCAAAATATACTCTACTCTTTTCATTCTTTTAATTTAGATATTGTTTTGTGAAACCTCGTATGTATAACTATTTGTGCATTGATTTCTTGGCGCACTTTCAATTTGCCACACTTTTAAAACTTTCAAATACCCAAAAAGTTTTTTCTACAGAAAACCTACTTTTGATCCTTAAAGATTAATGTGTTTGGAGCAATCACAGAAAAGAGGAAACCCATATTTCTCTATCCTTTTTTCCTACTTACCGGCACGGAAGATTTCGCCGCAGCCATCGCAGCGGGACGCGAACTGGGCGTCATAGCAGTTACCGCAGTAGATTTTGTCCGCCTTGGAGCCGAACTGTTTATCCACCAGCGAAATGCGACACTTGTTGCACAGGAAGCAGGCTTCGTGCCAGTGCTTGTCCTTGTACGAGAGATCCTACGTAAAGAAATTGATTTTCATCCGTTAGTTGATACACTTCCTCCTCAATTTTCCACAACCTTCGCCTACCTTCGAATCGATACCGATAGTCTTGTTGCATTCCTCGCAGACGTTGGCGAACACGTTCTCGTAGCACTTGATGCAGTACGGGTGCTCGTCGCGCAGAACGTACCGTTGGCCGGTCAGGCTTTCGTCGCACTGCCAGCAGCAGAAGTGACCCGAGTGCCAGTCCTTCGACATGGCTTTGGTGTACTCGCCACTGAAAATAAGCTGTAGGAAAAAACAAAACACATGCTCAATTCGTTATCGATATCAAAGTTTGATTTGGTTTGAATTGAAATAATTTCAATTCACACAATTGGTAAGATTCACATAATTCAATCCAAAATAAATGTCTTTAAAGATAGGACACATGCGCATATAGAACAAATATCTACACTCAAAGTAAGAACAAACTCATTAAACGCTTCATCAGAGTGAAGTGGCAAAAGTATGAATTAAACTTTAAAACTACTGGATGTTAAATGTTTCAGGAATGAGGATTGAAATTAGTTTCTGAAGAGAATATTTTTCATATTGTAACCACTTTGAATAAAGAACGAACTTTCGAAACCTTAAATAATATTTGTCTGTACCTTAAAGTTAGAGCAGGGATAACGAAAGACGAGTGCGGTTCAACTGGACTGGAGTCATCATCATCATCACCCAACACGCCTACGAGCCACAAGTAGTCGGAATTCAGTTCATTTCACCAATTTTCCAACCCACAAAATGCCGTCTATGTTTCGCTGCGTGAGCAAAATCATAACACACTTAGCTTCAAGCTGTCGACAACATATTTGTTTTGAATATTTTGATGCTGCTTTGCGTTCGCTACCGAATGCATTTTTGCCTCGCTCGTTTCCATGTGGTTTTCCGCTATTCTTCAACCAGCCCAAGAGCATATCCCAACATCTTCACCGCTTGGGCCCCTGCAGCTCAAGTCAGTCTTGGGGGCCGAATGTGTGTTGTTCTAAAAATAAGCCCAATACATTGGAGATCAAATGTTTGGTTGCGCACCGGCCGAAATTCGGTCATGCGAGCGGGCCGAGTGCAAAAACGAAAACCTTCCTCCCCCTAACACCAGACCAGACATATGAATATCATCTGGGACGTGAGTGTGGGAGCGATCGTTCCATTTTACCATCCCAGCAAGTAGCAGAACTTGTGTCCCGTGTTTGGACTAGATCTTTAGCGTTCTCTAAAGCAACGGTCCGGGGAATTGCTGTTCGGCATGAGCTGCATGGCCAGAAATATGCATATGCTCATCCTGGCAAAGGTCATAAGGCATGCTTTTTGCCAGTGTTTCGTTCTCGAATCGTTTTGCTCTGGAAACAAATTAAACACAACTCTCTCGACGCCTCGTGCCAGTAGGTGGATATCGATGAAAAGTTAACCGAACCGAACCCTGCCCGTACAACTCTTGCCCGGTCTGGTGAGTTTTCACACTTCGATAGCATTTTATTTTTGGCCCTGGTAGGGCGCGCATTTCCGCGAACAAGAGTCACGTCGGCAAAAATCCATCGCGCTCCCGGGATTCCCGCTCCTTTTCGTCGATCGCGTAATGCGCCGCATAAAGAGGTCGATGATATTTTATTTTACAAGTAAAAAAGTCCGTGTGCTATTATTATCTAACACGATCGGAGAAGCAGAAAATAAACATGCATTGAGTTCTTTTCCAAGCGTATCAGGTCTGGAAAGTGAATCCCCGATGGAGTAACATTTTAAAATGTTTAAAAATTTAAAATTATATAGTTATAACAAAGGTTATGTTTTTAATTTTTGTCAAATCTTCAATAGATGCATTGAACTCTTTTCCAAGCATATAATGTCTTGAAGTAACATAGTTTAAGCTTACAGTTACAACTATAATTTTTTTTTTCAATCTTTTTAAAATCTTCAATATAGGAGAATATTCAGATAATTATTTGAGGAAACATATTTCAAATTAAATTTTGAGAGTTCTATTATCTTATGACTATTGAAACGATTTATCTGATGGCCAAAACTTACGAATTGTTTTTTAAACTAAGAAAAAAATTGAAAATGTATGAAGCAAAGAAATTTTACAGTAAGTTGGTTTTAAATTATTATCACGATCAATCGGCGCGGATCGCCGCACTATTCGCTGAACACAATCGCTTTGTGGTTATTTATCGCTCGGAAATGTCTCCTTGAAGTTCGATAGTCGCGGTCGTCGCGGCGAGACGAATATTCGAAGGAATATTAATGCTTTATCTTCACACGCATCGCGCAACCCCGAAGCCAATGACACTTCTGCACGGCCATCGACATCCCCTTTCATTGGTGCCGATCGAAAACCCATGTTCACCCGATGTAATTCGATTTGTGGCTAAGATATCGCAATTCACGATTATTTCATGAGCCTGCGCCGCCGTCTGAAGCTCCCGGTCCCTTCCAAGGTGCACAGACCCATAAATTCATGCCATCGCCCAAGAAAGGACCGGTCGGGTCGGTGCGAAAAGAAAGACGAAAACTTACACTCACACCTAATTTAGTCACGTTCAAAGTGCAGTAATAATTGGATTTTCGCAACACCGGAGCGACCACCGGACACAGTTCCCGGTGTCCCTCAGGAAAGCTATCCGGTTACCGTGTGGAGTTTAATCCCCGGCTAAACGTCGCGTGTGACAACCGCAAAAGAGGTTTATGGAGGTCTCCTCCAAAAAGGAAACTCTCCCAAAGGACAATCACGTCCGGACGGGGTGATGATGACGATTTCCACCGCAGTTTCCCTCGAGGAAACCCTCGAGGGGTGCTCTCTTCCTTTCGTTACCCCTGCTTGTCGTCGATGGCGTTCAGGCTCTGGTTGACCGAATCCGTCGTCTCCATCTCGGTGATGGACACCTCGCCGCTCTGGTCCGACGACTCGCGGCGCTTGGTGGTGGTCTTTTTCACTTTGCGCGTCTTCTTCACCTCGACCGTCGAGTGCATCACTTCAACATCGGCCATTTTGCTGGTGGTGGATAATTTAGATTTCCGAAAGAGTGTTCCAAAAGCGAATTCGCGATCGCGAACAGAATGCCGGCACAAACTCACACACACGCACACACGCTCGCGAGTACTAGAACTGCTTAAAAAATCGTTTCAACAGATGGCGGATAGACGAACCGTTCTCCTTCTTTCCCGAGAGGCAGAACGAAGCGCGACAATGAAATTAGCCTTTGGAGAAGTTGTTTGCTTCCCCGCGAAGCACAGAAAAGTTTTCGTTACTACGTTTAAGCTAAGCTGAACACGAACTGTGCGAACCGTGCGTGAACTGATCGCGCCAGACCGGGCCAGAACCGGGGCGGTCTCGGTGCAGCTGGCCTAATGCTGAGTTCCTCCCTAGCAACGGATTCTGGGCAGAGAAGGAACGATGTTCGTGTGCGCACTCATTTTCCCGACCACACACGTCACCGGAGTCGGTCAGCGGAAAAGCGTGCCGTGTGAGCGTCCTGTGTTTTGCGCACGTTTGTCAGGTGTCCTCTTTTTAACCCTGCTCCACCCTTCTCCTCGCAAAACCAAACATCGGGAGAAAATTCTAGTACTCTCCGTTACGACTCTGAGTGTCCGGGAAAAATCTTCACCCCGTTCTCGTTCAACAGAGATGGTGGCGTGGAAATGTACGCGCAGGCGCCGTTGGCTATTAGTTATTTTATGCGCACCAAACATATGTTGTTTATATGATTCTGAAGATCTTATACGAATTGTGGTGCTCCAGAGAAAATAATGTCTAGCACAAGCAACTCCAAATTTTTTGCAAAATGCAAATGCAAGCACAAGCAACTCCATATTTTCCAGAAGGAGTGCTCATAAACATCTTTCTACTCCATTCGAGACGCTAGGAAAACAACGATTTTATTTTGCTTGTTTTTCTTGTTACGTGGACAATTAATCGTGCAAAATAAAAAAATTATTCATCTGTGAATATTTTTATTTATTTTCCAACAATTAAGTCGCAGTCTGTCAGAACCAATTTGAGAGATCAATAAACAAGTTAGCTTATCCAATAAGTCAGTCCATCCGACACAAGATTAAATCAATTTATGTTGTTCAGATTCAAATAATATATTTGCAATATTTTGTTCTCCTTTGGTGAATTATAAACTACTGAAATCATAAACAAACGCGAAAATGGGATCCAAAACAAAATATCTAAGATTGTTTTCAAGCCAAACATAATGGCAACATTACGACAAACGCGGCAAACAAGAGGAAAATTGTGTCTGTGCTCCCCGCCAATCATCCCAGCCCCCATCCAAGGCGCTATATTGGTGCGAATGGAAACCCCCGACTGTGCTCTCGAACACTCACCGTAGAAGAGATCGTCGTGGCACGCGTCGTTTTCCTAACGGATTTTCCTCCCGTTAAATTCTGGTAAACGCGTGATGGGGGAGTAGTTCACCGCCACCACGGTGGAGCAAGAAGATCGCAATGCCTCGCTCTCTTTCGAGTTTTAATGAATGAAAATATGTGTACCATCTACTCTGCCTCCCTGTCGCACACTGTTATCTCTCTGTCTTTGCTAAACAAAATACTGTTTGTCTAGAGAGTAGCTTGAAAATATTGAGTTTTGCTTTCGACAGTAGGGAAAATGGATTTAGTGAGCCTCCCCGGGGAAGCAAACACAGCACGTGCCGACGGAAGGGTAAAGATTTTCCGTCGCCCGTGCCTTTTTGAAAATATTTTTTTTTCGCTTTCGTCAGACGGTGGCAATAATTTCGTTGCTGCACACGACCCGAACAAACTTCTCGATCGTTGGGGAGGGGCTAATACATCGCTCCCACCCCAGTGTGTCGTTTTCCACCGGTTTGCACCGCTATTTTCCCGTCCGGGCCGTCGCTCAGTAGGACACAAACGGACCAATTTTCGTGACCCAACACTGACAGGCGGTGCAGACGGCAACTAAGAGAGGGAGAGAGAGCGAGTGAGGTCAAAGAAACGATTACCCTGTCCGACAGGAAATAAGAAGAAACCAAGAGAGAAAAACCAAATTGGACATTCATGTGAGGGAAAACCGAAACCTCAACAACACAACTGTGAAGTGATTTTTCCTTCAACGCATCGCAGAGCCAGGCCAGGGACGCGCAAGAACTGGCCCGGCACAATCGAGTTTTCCTGTTTCCATTTTAATTTTCACTCGCCACTTTCCACGCCGAAGGGGTACGCGGCACGAAGCAGTTCACTCGAACGTTTTGCTGCAGAGGTACGTAATTTAGTCAATAAACGCACACGACATAAATACGCTAGCGTTTTGGCCGGCGTTTTATAAAGGGAGTTTAACGACCGCTTATCATGCGCCGACATGAAAGGATTTGAACCGACTGTGAAATTTTATGCGTAAATAAACATATCTAGATTGCTTTCTTCTAGAAAGATAAATTTTCACGTTCGATCGAAAAGTGAAGAAAAAATACTAAATCAATACTAAATCTAAAAATACTAAATTTATATATTGAGAACAGTACATTGTCGAATATTTTGAAAGGGCTAATATTTCAAAGCTAATCTTGCATGATATTAAGTCGATTATAACAACTATTTTGAAACGACGTTAAATCAGGAAATTGGAAAGCCTATAAAAAGATATATTTCTGTATACTAATATCACGAAATGATTTTCCTGAATTTTCATTCCCTTGAGTTCCCTTTTCCACGGTGTAATAAACAAAGTGGCGCCCATTCAGATGATGAAAAAATTGATCAGCTTTAAAAAATGGGGTGGTTTGTGCAATGATGCAATGAAACTGCTTTTTTCATAAATTATTTTCCTCTTGCTTAATGATTTGATTGATTTTCGTTCAATTTTGTTCAGATTTTATGGTATAATGAATGTGAAACACATTCCGTCAAATTTTAAAAATAAAAACTAAAATGCATAATACACATACAAACCGTCAAGATATAATTTTAAAAACAAACAGCCAATGCAGTTTACAAATTAGAATAAACTATTGATTAATATGGCCACCGACCAGAAAAGGAAATGGTTAAACAAACTAGAAACCAGCTTGTGAATTAAACGCGTACGGTCTGCTCAAGGAAAACTTATCGCGAAAGAACAAGGCCTTTCGCCGTTAAAGTGCAAACCGCGGCAACTCCAAGCCCACGCCTGGCCTCGTGCTCCTGTCCGGTCAGTGCAATGTTTTGGGTGGCACTTGGCACCTCACCGACAAAAAATCGCAGAACACTGCTAAGGTCAAAGAGTGGTCCCCGCCGAACGGCAGCCAACGGCCAACGCCGAAACCGATCGTGGCCAGCGACGTCGCCCACCTGTTCGCTGCTCGCCGGCTGGGTGCTGGGTTCGCCCTTGGATTTATCTGACGGGAACGGTTTGAAACCATCAGCTCGACCACCGGAGCGAGCCAGGGGCAAGGGACGGACGGAAGGATGCAATGTAACCGAGAAGTAGAAGACAGCGTGTAACATGTCGACATGTTTTACCATTTTTCAATAATTAGAGATACGACCGCAAAATTGAACGCACAACAAGCAAAGGCGTACGCGAAAGAAACATTGACGATAGCGAACACGATCCACCAACACGTTCGTTCCGTGGATTTTCCCACCATTCTAGACTGGGATAGTGCGGTTTCAAAGAGAAAAAGACTAATGAAACTTCCGTGGGCTGCGCTGATGATGGGTGGCGGCTGCCATCAGCAGTAGAAAATCTTTTTGGCATCATTTTTCAAACGAATTTTCGAGGCGTCACCCGCCACCGGATGTCATTGCAGCGGCATTCGCACATTTGTTGTTTTGTGGCGTAGTTTTTTGCCCAATTTATCATCACAGTTTGATCCCTTATGAGTTTGAAGAAAAGTCTCAAATGTATGAAAAAAGAAATCCAACAACATTTGTTCTTAAAATAATACAAATTTTCCATTGTAGGTTTTTTTTCCGATTGTAGGTGTGCCAATTTGATAAACCAAAACAAACTTGAACATTTCATATTTAAACCTTATGACAACAAAAACTAAATTCCGTAGTAACAGAGTGAATTATTTTTCAAGCGACTCAGCAGCATCACCAGCACGAACATCATTTTCTATTACTCGGAATCGACTATCCCGAAACGTTGCCTAGTTAACTCTTCTGAGCTTAATATTTCCTTCACCTTATTCTAAAAATTCATTCAACAGTTGTAAACACCAATAAAAAAATGCGTTAAAAAATTAATTCGTAAAATCGAGTTTAACGAGCGAAAAAGGATTAGATAAAGCAATCAAGCACTTTCTTGCACACGAACGAGCCGCACGTCATAGAACGTCACGAGTGGATTTTTATCTGCGTCATCGTTTCTTGAACGAACCGCAAACAGAAAACAATAAAATAGAATGAATAAAAAGACCATAACCGAGACGATCTTGATCCTATCTTCAACATTACGATCGTTTGCCTATTTCCGACCATCGACGCCCCGTGAAGGCCTCGAATCGTCGGGAAAGCAGCAGCAAACTTCCCGCTTTTCCGTTCGACGGAAAAAGGGAAGCAAAATCTACCAAAAAACGAGCGAATGCGATCGCTTCACGCCCATCGGCTCTCGGACGCCGTTGTTATTATGTTCGGCTAAGGTCACTTTTGCACTCGTTACACATCGACTTCTTCGGGATCGCGAACCATAACTCTTGGGGTGTCTCAAAAACCAAAACGAAAAAGAACCTCATCAGAAGAACAAACAACTCGCAGGAAAATAGATCACCCCCGGATATCGTCCACCCCCGAACGAAATCCGCCAGTGATTCATTTTTCTTGCTTGACGTCGTGGTTGAGCAGGCAAGATTGATAAATTTTCACCCGTCACCCGGAGAAACATTGAGCTGCGCGATCTGTGACGCTCCCGTTTTCCGCGGCAACCTTTCGCTAATCCTTATATTGGAGTACGATACAGCCGGTGCGGGTGGGCCGAATTGAAAAACAACGAGTGACACAACGATGCTGTGGGTTAAATGATTATTCTTCTTGTGCTTTTTCTTTGCGAACGTGATGAATAAATAACGCTCGCATAAAGCATTCAAAAACAAACTACGAATCATTTAAACAATTTTGCATCGTTAACGGCTTCTCGATTTGTTCCACACTAATCCTAGTCACGTCGTGATTTACGCTTCTCAGATTAAAAACCGCGTCGCAAGAGAAACGAAAGCCGGTCATATCTGTCATCAAATCATAACGATAATCTTTGACGAACCTTTGTTGATGAAACTAATAGCCACAATTTAAACGCTAAAAAAACATTCGCCCCAGCTGACAATATAAATACTCCACCGTAGCGCAGTGATTATTCTTAATTGCCATCCGATTGCATTTTTCACGCCTTCCTGTGCTCAGTAAAATTTTGTCACCCCCGTGTCCCGTTCGAAACCTCGAAAAGAAATGGGTTTTCCCCCCAACCAAAACCCGAGTGGTAAAAGTGGATAATTTGTTGGACCTGGTTAATGGCAGTGTTAGTTTATTCACGGTTTACCACCACCGTTTGCAACCGCGTCAGTCGTAAGGATAAATAAATAATCCTTCCTCGGCTCATAAACTGCGGAGGCATAAATATTTGCAGTGGCTTTCGGTTTTCAATCAAAAGACGATCGCCTTGTTGCTTAATGTGATTTCGATGCGAGGAAAAAATCCGAGGCATGCGGGTTGGGAAGGTGTTTTGTCGGAAACGGGGCATGTTTGTGCGGGTACATGGTTTACGTTTTATATTTCCGTCCCAACGCCGACAACAGCACGACGGCGGCAGGATAATAAGTTTTGAGTTAAACAAAAATAAACCACCCAAAGCGTAGTGAAAATAAAAGACGTGCGAAGCGTGCGATTCCTTGCACGCAAATCGGCTGTAAAAAGAGTCGGGGTTTGTTGTGTACCGTCGTTGACTGTTTTCCCAAACCCCCCAAACGCTCCCAAACAAATCTCCACTGCCACCGGAAATCCAACCACCAACCAATCAGCGCGATTGAAGTGTTTTCCACCGAATCCTGAGAGAACGATCACTCGCACACGCTCGCCCGGTTGTTACGACGACGTTTTACGAGCAACCATAAATCAATGGACACTTGCGCGGGTTCGAAAAATGAGTCAAACAAGTGAACGCACAGGGGGGAAAAAAGCTAGGAAAACACAATAATAAAAATGAAGCTAAAGTGAAACACAAAATGGGGCGCACACAAACGGAAAACATCCACCCGATGGTTAATGAAAATCAGCCCGCGTCGTCCGACGGCGAACCAGTAACATCCGAGGGCAAAAACGAACCTCGTTAGCGGATTGCAAATTATCCTCTAAATGATCGTCGGTACCGATCACTGCCGCTGTTGGCGCCGAAGAATATCATATAGCCAGCGGTTCCAAAGTAAGTCCTAGTGGGACTCTAAATTTTCACTACGCAATTAAATTACAGAGTCGTCCCGCCGCTGGTCAGCACTATCTTCTATTTTCAATCGTCTGTCGACAATACGGTAAAGGATCCACCTAACGGTCTCGGTCTCGTGAGCGCGCGTGTGGGGATTACATAGAACAGAAAAACTTTGTGCACCATCAGTGGAGAACAGTAAGAGTACGGTGGTGGTACTGATTCCGGTGCGGAAATAGATTTGACAGGGGCGCGTTGACAGAAATGGGTCAACGAGACTCGGGTCAAGCGTAACTGCCAAACCTGCCGGTGCACGAGCCACTGGGATGGGAACGTTTTGCTTTCTTCGGTTACCTGTTTCAGCTTGGGTGACTTTCGGTCCGCGAATTACCCTTCATCCTCTATCCCAGAATTTTGGCTTACCTGGTGGAAAGGAAAAATGAAACAACAAAAAACAACGGGTGAAAATGATTTCGTGTCATTAGCTATTAGTTGTGATTTAGGAAAATAGTTCCCAGCGTGGTGGTATGATTTGTTGATTGCAAGCGCAAGACAGGATTTCATCACGTATGGTGGAGGCTTAACTGTGAATTTGTCAACACTAACCGATATCAATTTGTAATATAATGATGTAAACATGTTCTGAGTGCGGCGTTTAATACAATACTCTAGCATCACGCGTTCTAGACAAGACATGTTAGATGCTGTTTCGGCATTGTCTCTGAATAATCCGTAACATATTGTACCCCCAAACAGTCCCCAAACTGTGCGTTGATGCCATCAATGAAAAGTCTGGTTTTGGACGTCCGGACTTCCAAATTATGAGTATTCATCATGATTTTCCGTTTGTTATAAATAAGTATGAGTAAAATGAGCTTCTTCTCTAGACCAGCGCGTTTAGAATCGAAGAACCTGGAAATGGTTGAAATAATTGACCTCACATGGTGGTAAGCAAACAGTACGTGCAATATTTGGTGAAATTGCACATCCTGGAAATTGGATATAAATTTTTTTATTTATTACGAATTTTCAACAAATGTTCATTGAAAATAAAAATAAATTAAAATAATAGCCTTCGTAGGCTAAGCCTAATCATGTGTACGCATAATTAGTTTTTAGCGGTAGAAAAAATAATGGAAAAAATAGATTATGTGTTAAACGAACTTGTGATGTGTTTATAAAATAACGACAGCATCTTTTCAAATGCCATAATGTTTCCTAATTCTTTTAAAATGTCGCTTTCTAGCAAACTAGTGTTGTCCTTGATTATTTATTTTTTTGTGATTTTGTAATATTTGGCTAGTTTACACGATATTTTAGGTTGTGCATTGTAAAAAAAGATTTTTGCAAATTCTCACTGTGCCAATGATGAGTGAAATGTAGTTTAAAATTTATTTATTCTTTGTTGGCCATTCGAAAAAGCTTTCCAACTACAACATCGTGCACGATTATAGAAGAAATCATTAGGTACTGATAATGAATAATTCAATATAAATATTAATTCCGAAACCGGTTCCGAGACCAGACCCTCCCCTGTACGAGAGGACTGACTATCCACCTACACAAAGGGGAAAAGTCTAGTAATCACCTAACGGACAGGCATGACCAAGACGGACGTTACACCAAGAAGAAAACGAAGAAAGAGAAATATTAATTAAGTAACGATACTCGCATAATTCAAATTAAAAAAAAAATTGTTTACCAAAAATAACTGCAGGAAAATCACAAAGAAAAGGTCGGAAGCTTCTATGCTAAAGAAGAGATCACAACATTAATCTTCAAAGAAACTTCGAACGATTCGCTTGATAATAGAATAAAAAAAATAATGAAATTTTCACTCTTTGTCACAAATAAGTATATTGGTATTATATTTTTAACAACGAGGTAACAATAAACCAAACTATTCGATACAATATTCAAGTATGCTTCAATCTCGACATAAACAATCTCAAACAGAGAACTGGAACGCACAATAACATTCACCGAAGGGAATGACTTAATTTTCACAACCTTACGTAACAAAGCCACACTCGCACGCACGAATTTTCCTACCACCCGCATTTACGTTCTCCTGTTTGTTAGTCAGTTTATTGCAGCATAAACGGATTCGGAACGGAGCAATTGCTGACTTTTCCAAACATTGTGTCGGGCAACGGTCGGCTCAGCAAAAGCAACGGTAAACCCCTGCCATGGGCCAGGGCCTTGGCGAAGGTGTTCAACTTTGCGTAAAACGAAGGGAAGACGAAAAAGTTGAAACTAAACTAAACCAATCCCATGACCTGTTTACACGAAAAGCAATGATGCGCCATTCGACATTTATGCGCCTCGAGCACGGAGCGTTCGGACTTGAGCCTAGGACTCGAGCGAAATGCGCAGGTGGAAAACAGGGGTTTCCACCGGTGCCGTCGTTGTTTACTGTCTCCTCCTTCCCAAGGTTTTCCCCGCCCAACCCAAGCGGCGTACCCCATAAATACAGCTGGTGATGCTGCAGATTTCTGAAACAATAAATCAACCAAATTGTTCCATCGTTCGCCCGCCAACGAAATCCGTGCAGATCTGACTGAAGACGCGTTATAGGACCTACATTTTGTTCTCTCTATATCTCTCTCGCTCTCACACACACGCACACTCTTTCTCGCTTCGCTTATGAAACTAAGGAATCCCAGCCCGTGGGATGGAAATGGATAACGTAACAGGCGTATAGGTATAACAAACGCACACCATTAATCTGCCGCTTCGTTCCCAAAACCTTAACAGCACGGAACGGGAGTGCATTGGATCCTCGATGGATGGATTTTTGGCGCCGATCCTCGCCATTCTGTCAGACGGGGGGAAACCCCAAAGGGAAACAGGAAAAGCGCACACACCCGCACACACACCAGGGGCCGAAATGAAACCGTTAAACCACATTATGCACCCGGCACGATCGCTGGGCACACGACAGAATGTCCGCTCCGCCACGGGATGGCGGCTGTTTTTCCTGTGTTTTCCGCACGTTTTGCCAACGCCAGCGCCAACGTGGGCAAACTGACGAAGATTCGTTGGCATCCGATGGCGGCGCAGCGTCTTAGAGAGAAAAGAAAACCCGAAATTGATGGTGGCGTGCGCGACAAAATGCCAACGCGGGAAAGGCGCGCGGAGCAATGGCGGAAAAAGGATGGAATCTTTATATTTAATATTACACACGCCTTTCCACTCGCCGATGGAGCCGCTCTACCCTTCGGACCCGCAAAAAACCTTCCCCAATCGATCGCGCTCTGCCACGCTCTGTCTTCTCCGGGTTCGATGGCTAAAGGCCAAACCGAAACCGATCGGAAGTCGACCGTGAAACATTGCGTTTTCCTTTAGCGAGGCAGAATTTAATCGACCCTGTGCCGCGGGAGGGAAAACCGATTCACCTCAAAACGTACGACCACTTGAGCCGCCACCATTTTTTCGGTAGCGGGAGAAGTGGGAGGATTTTTCAATTTAATTCAATTTGGTTTCATTTCTTTCCCCAACGCTACAACCAGAACGCATCCATCCTCGATATTCGCTCATTAGCCGCCGAGCACCGCCGGGATTAGGAGCAAATTGATGGAAATTCCACAGATTACAGCCTTCACCCGGTTGCCCCGGTCGATCGTTTTCCTTCGGATGGAGTGCGGATCTGATTTACGACCTCGTTTTGCGGGTTACCCCTTTCGGTGTTGTCATCATCAGTTGTTGACTCTTGTTTTCCTCTTTTCTCCCCACGAATGGCCGGTGAAACATTTTAAATACTTACGACTATGTTTTACGACGAAAAGGTTTAATAATTTTTGGCTGCACCACAGGAAACGAAAGACACGAAATTTGCACAAAGCGTCCCATGTCCAGCCAATTCGTCCATAAGGTAGTCATCAGGTTAAATATAGATTTATTATGCGGGGTGCATGCAAGCAAAATGAAGAAAGCGATGCGAACGAGACTGTGGCGATTCCACCGTCGTCGTCATCCTCGTATGGGACTCTATTTTTACAGTCGCACCAAATGCCACCCTCGCCCACCGACCGACAAAGTGATTGGAGCGGATGCTGCCTGCGAGTGCCAAAAATCCAACAAATTCAGAATTCTTCCTTAACATATCCTTTTCCATCGGCAAGCAGGAGATTGAATGTGCGCATTGCCAGGACCAATTTGGGGAACTGTCAAAAAGTTACGCATTCCACTTTGTCAGCTCTTTTTGCGACAAAGTGATACAACTAGATTTCGTCTTCTTTAGTCAAATTATAGATAGATGTGAATTAAAGGATATGTTTTCATGTGAGTTGAATTTAAATTATTTGATATTACCATACATAATATCGATGAGCTACCGCAAATAAGTTTCACGATTTTTCTTCTGTCGTAAAATGATGATGATGTTGAATAGTGAACGAATGCTCTGAATCTAAATAAAACATTCCATTTATTCACACCATTCTAACAGCACACAAATACGTTAAGATTGTGTGCTTATTGAAGACTGTAAAAACCGTTGAGGGATCGAAAACGATCATTTTGTGGACGAAATAAATTAGAGATAAGGTGAGAAAACTTTAAAATGGTTCATTTTTCCTCTTGATTGACCGTGAGAAAAACGGTTTACACTCGGTGCAAGCCGATGCACGAAGCGTATCTTCATGCAGGAAAGGAAGGGAAGGACTTCATTCGTTCGGGAAAATTTGCTACGCTTTGTGTCTACTAAAGCGTGCACAATATTCCAACAAACTTTAAGAAAAAATGCTGCATGAATAATCGTACATGTTTTCAAAATATTGAAAATTCATTAATGAATTCTTCGTGAATCGTGAAATACACATGATTTTTGAAATCAAATAAAAGGTCACCATCATCAGCTTGTTTATAGAAAACTGTGAGTTTTGGAAGGTTAATTAAAAAATGACAATTGTTATTAGAAGCATAATCAGAAAACCTAAATGTGTACCTCAAAGTAATTTTCATGCATTTAAAGCCATGAGAAAGATCCGGCAGTCCGGAAAACTTATGTCATACAAATGTTAACGACATCGCAAGGCTAAAACCGTTAAAGATCCCATATAATACCCTATCTTATCGTTATAACCAAACAGTAGTGTAGCTTTCAATTTCACAAATCACCATTTAATTTTTACACTCTAATTTGGTGCAGCCATGGATCATTGTAAACATTCAACGCTTCAATGTCCTGCCCTCGGTAAAAATGAGTAATCAAACATCGGGCCGAAATGGACGATCTTTGACGACTGCATAAATCACCGACTTTGAGCGATCAAAATGTCACCCGGGACAGAGCCGTTTCGCGAGCGCGTGAACACAGGCAAAGAATGTGCAATAATTGTTGCCGAATTGTCCCAGAACTGCAAAAGCATGCCACACCGAACGTGGAACGTACTGAGGGTCGGGCAGGTGTCTGTGCCAACAGTATTGCGCCAACCGGGGCGACACGGTTGATCTGTACTGCTGATGAACCGTTAAGTGGTTGGCTGATGGCCCGTAACGTATTCCTTGGCTGACGCTAATTAAATTGTCAACAACTGGGATGTGTTGGTCAGGGCCTTGACTGTCAAACATCAAACCGAACGAAACAAGCATCCCGACGAAATGTGAAGCCCCTACTTACTATCATAGAAAACGAAGGTAGAACACAACAAACAAACTAAAGAGGAGGTTAGTAAAGCCTTTCTTTCGCAATCCATTTTTATTGCACTCTAAAACGAACAGAGTAAAGCAAAGGTAAGCGATGTAGGTACAGTGTTGTATTCGTTTGTGATTGAAAGGGGCTGTCGAACGCCTGAACGGGAGTTGGGAGAACTTGGAGCTCGCTTTCATTTAGTGACCATTGCCGAGTGTTTCGTGTGTGTCGTTTGATCGTCGTAGTTCCTTAGTTTAGCGATTTGTTGTGGTTGGTCGTTCGGCTGCCGTTAGGAAGTTTATTTGCTGGTAGTGGTATTCTGGGTCTGTCCATCGTCTGGCTCGACCATCTCCCAGGAGGAAGAAGTGGGACCAGATGGTGGTGGAACTGGCGATACGCTGCGACTCGGTGGTCCCAGAATAAGCCCACCAAGATTTCCAATATCAAAGGCCAGCTCGTCCGGACTAAGCAGCGCCACTTGTGGTGTGGTGTTCCGGCTAGGTGTCGGTTCACGGCTCCGTGCTTCAAAGATCAATCCATCGAGGTGCCCGATCTCGAACACCAACTCCTCCGGCGTTATGTCAGCGGGGAGTGGCGAAAGCGACGGTGTTCGGGATGCACCGGGAATGGTGAGGTTCGTTCGTGGCGGTGCAGTGTTAAGGGAGGTGCTTGTAGGAGTACTGACGACGTGTGCCTGTAGATGGTGGCCTTGTGCATCACTCTCGTTATTCGTCAGGTTAGGTGAGTGGGATAGTGGCGTGAAATGGTTCGCTGGAGGCTGATCCTGTGGTGTACTGCCAAATAGTGGTGAGCCGAGGGCAAGGGAAGAGGAACCGGAAGGGGTAGGAGCTTGGGAGGAAATCCTAGAGGAGGGCTCCGACAGGTCCGACAACAGCGATACCGGCGATGGGGTTGCATAGGCTGGCGTGAGATTCAGCGGGAACTCGGTACGTCCGTTGATTTCTGAAGAATGTGCGACTTCAGGACTAGCGACTATTTCCGGTTGAGTTAGTTGAGACGTGTTTCCAACGGAGATGGTCTTTGGCTGCTCAGTAGGGAACTTCTCGTGATCGTCGTTGCCATCGTGTGCTGCCTTCCGGATGATGCTTTCCACCTCTTCGTCGTCACTGTCAAAGTCTTCTAGCGTCAGGTGACTCGTCTGGTTGTCCGGGAACTTGCGAATCCACTCGACATAGCTAACCCGATGGTTTAGCGTGACGCCCGCATGCGGATGGCTCTGGCCGTAGAATGACTTTGACGATAAGTCGTCATGAAACTGTGCATCAGTTCCCTGGTCGTCGGTTAGCACCAGGCTTGGTATATCTCCGGTTGCCTTCGTAGGATAGAGGTAGCTCGGTCGGACCGGCTCCGGTGGCACAAAGTTGATCTCATCCATGCTGTTGATGTAGTCCTCCAGCTCGGACGGAGTCACCGACAGGTGCTGGTCGGTAAAACTATCCATAAACGTTTGATCGTAGTTGATCGGCGTGAGGCTACGGGCGATCCTCTTACGCTCCTTGTACCGAGGGCGCGGAGATAGAGATCCAGTCGGGCCCGCCGTTCCCGTCCGTGCACTGGTATTGGGTGCCGCAAGTGAGGACGTGCTTCTCGGCGACTTACTTCTCGGTGACTTACTTCTCGGCGACTTGCTACGTTTTTGGCGCAAACGTTCAACATCTTCGCACTCCGTGTCGCCTTCGGTGCCAGCATCGATTTCGAGCCCCTCTCGGGGCGAAATGGAGTCGAGTCGAGGGGTCAATGAGTTAACGCCCTAGAATTCGAGATAACAGATTTTTAGAACAATCTTCACCACATCACCATCGATGGCGGCCAGCGGACGACGATGGCTTCCTCCTTCGGTGAACGTGACGGTACTCACAAGTGCCTGTGGACTGACGGACCCACCGTTCGTGAGCGCCGGGGAAGATGATGATGATGGGGTGGACTCGCGAGACGATCCGGGCTCGTCGTACGGCGTCGGGGAGCGTGGACGTTGGGGATAGGGCTCTGCTGGGGTGGGGGGACCGGTGGAGAGCAGAAGCGGAACGAGCTGGTTTGATATGGCTACGGAGGAGGCGGGAGAGGAAAAGCCATCGGGAGGGTGCGTGGCGGGATACGGCGAGGGAGATTTGGATTGCATGAACTGGGTATGGTGATGGTGACGGGAAGCCCCGGGCAGGCCGATGTCAGAGTCGGACTCCGTCTCGGTGTGAACAATGATTTCGGTGGTCCAGGGGCTCACACTTCTACTACTTGCCTTGCTCTCCTGCTCCGTCGCCGGCTGCAGTAGTCCCGGCAGGTTGGACTCCTTGGTTGTACGGCGCAATGTCGCCGGTTCGTTCGTATGATCGCGCTCGGGTGTGTTGGAATGGGAGCGCAGGTTCGATGGAGCCGATTCGCTCGTGTGCAGCTGCTGCCCAACGCTGCTTTGTTTCACACACACCGGTTCTTCTGCAGGCCGCTGCCGCTGAACCTCGGACCCGGATGCCGCCTCATCCTGATCGCTCGGCCTACCACCCTCCTCCTCCTCGATCGACATTGAACGCGAGAGGCGCGTGACGGCCTTCTCCTTGCGCTTTATCTCTTCAAGGTTGATGTCACCCCAGGGCTTTGTAATGTTGGCCGCAAGCGTGGGCTCGGGTGATCGCTCCGGACACCACGGTCTGCCACTGCTACCACCGTCTTCATCCTCGTGCAGTTGGCACAGTTCGTGAATGGGACTAATGTTATGCCGGCGGTTTATCCCGTCGCCTCCTAGGTAGTCGTTGCGCGTGTACTCGATCACGGTGTACTCTTCGTCGTCAACACGAGCGGCTTCCTCAGCCTCCATTCGGCTCAACAGTTCTAGTTCCTCCCGGCGATCCTCCTGCGACGCGGTCGACGTCACCGAGCGCCGTTTGACCGACTTTCGCAGCTCACTATCACGGCGGATCGGCCGGAACTTGCTCGAGCTCGGACGAGGATCATCATCACCGCCGATATCAGGTTCCGCGTTGAGTACAATCTGCGGCACACCAGCATCCGGCACCGAAAGAAAATCCTCCGTGCCGGTGCCTTCAGAAGGAGGTGGAGCTCGGATGGAACCCCTGGCGGAACTTGTCGGTTCCACGCTCGCTGCACGGCTAACTGGTCGCGAACGAAGTTCTTCGATGATCTGCGTCTGCTCGAGGGAATTGCGCTCCAATTCGCTCATCTGTACGCTCATCTCCTCCAGCCGGGCGTCCTTTTCTTGACTTCGACGCTCCAGCTCACGTAACTTCTCCATAAGCGCATCGAGGCGGAGCTCGTCGTGTTGCTCCACCCGGTAGCCATCGTGATACGCTACCCCATCCTGGGCGTATGTTACACCGCTTCCGCTCGGACCACGCTGAGCTACTTCGATCTGCTGGCGCAGCGAGTTCCGGTACTGCTCTAAATCTGCGTCACCAACATCACCAACAGCGGGCTGTTCCCCATTTTCCGAACCATCGGTGAGCTGATTGGAGGCGAACGCCAGACAATAGATGATATCCATCGCACCAACGCTGGCCACTAGCACCGACAGCATAACACCCATTTTGACGATGACGATGTTGGCGATGATGATGGTAGAGAAAATATTAATTTCGGTGGACGTGGCGTTTGCCAAATGTCCTCCCTCAAGCCCACCAACACACACCCACACACACGATCACAAATACACAGAGTTTTCTCGAGCAATTAATCTTCTTAGGAGGACCTTTTTCACCACGCAAACGCCACCGTTACGCAACCAGTACCGTTACACAATCGCCTCGGAGTAGTACACCTTGTACTGCTTTGCTGACAATGCTTTCACTCTATTTCTTCCCCTTTTTCTCCACAAAATGCTTCAGATTGCTAGCTAGTATCCACCACCATCGCCGCCAGTGTCCCAGAGTACCACAGATTAGCCTCCAGGATTAGGGCAGAAAAAGAGAACTTCGAATTGGTAACTGTCTATCCTGTTAAAGCCCGTTAACGCGCTATCGTGAGTGACGACTGAAGCGGGCGAGATGTCACTCGATGGCAGATGCTAAACTATCGCAAAACTCATCGACACAAAAGACCGTTAATTGTTCGATTGCCCGATCGGATCGATGTGGGCTCGGCTAATTACATTTGCATGGTGAGTCGTCGTCCCGCTTGCTCCACCATCGATCCGATCCCTCGAAAGAATCACAATGAGAAATGGGATCACCGACGATCAGCGATCATCCACACGATTGCAGAGGTTTTGTTTCTCTTCGTGCCACTTTTTTCGACGCGGTGATTAATTGGCAATCGGGTGTAATCGATTGTCAACACGATCGATCGTCGACAGACTCCGCAGACACGAGCCGCAAATGGGTTTGACCGATCGATCGCTCGTCTTTTGCGCGGCCTACTTCCGCCCGCTTGTAAACAAGATAAAGTGCGCCTGGCGCGGTTGTAGGGTGCTAAATTCGTCTACAGGTAGCAATGCCGACGCCGAAATATGCGCCAAAAATAGTGGCATCGAACTAAAGATGTGCACTTTGTACTACGACAACTGTAACTACTTCACGCCAGATTTGGCTGTGACTAGTATTTAGTGTCGGCCTGAGTTGATGTTTAGGAAGGAGTCAAAAAAGAGCATGTGTCGAGTGTGCAACTGCTGAATGTGTTTACAGTTACGATCCTTCGTATGATAAGCATACGGAATACGGATGTTGAAACAGCACAATTTGCTGTTCTTCTTCTTCTTCTTCTTCTTCTTGGCGTAACGACCTCTTGGTCATGCCTACCCGTTAAGGGCTTACGAGACTTGTTTCCTTGTTGTTCGTGGATTGTCAGTCTTCTCGTACAGGGGAGGCTCCGGGCTCCGGTCTCGGTTGGGATTCGAACCCACGCCGTCGTGGTGGTGAGCCCCGGCGCTCATGGGCCGATTTTCTAACCGGCGCTACCGCTCGGCTGTTGCGGACCCCCTTGCTGTTCTATTTAACAGTTTAAAAACAGAAGCAAATATAGAAATAAATGGAATTGTTCTAATACGCTTAACTTACGATTTATGTGTAAGTCGTGAAAAAATAGAAAATTATCATTCACAGGATGTAAAATATAAAAATTTACATAAATACAGATCGTGTAGCCGTTTAAGGAGAGCGGAGTAATTTAAATGCCATTTTGGGTTTGACACTTGTTTTATTGCGTGTTGGTTCGTGTATAAAACCTACTTAAAACCTACGTAAAAGTCAAAGTTAGGTTGTCCTTTTGAATTATTTTTTAAATAAAAATACATGCCTCGAAACAACTGCTATTTGTATGGATTATTATAGATACTATCAGTTTTTCTTTCTAGTTTATTTATTACATTGAGTAAGATTAAAAGTTCAATCGATTATTTTTAGGTATTCCACAATAAACTGAATGAAATTATTTGATAAGGCTTTTTCCGTTTTTTCAAAATTCGTTCAACAACAAAAAATCTTTGTAATGGGAAGAACAGATCATTATTTTTAATTTATTTAAAGTTAAACCACGATATTATAAAGCTGAGACAAGCATTTTAAATGTTCTTCTCAACGCTTCAGGAGAGATAGATTTTTATTTTCTTCGTCTGTGCGTCAAAAAATAGCAACACATAAATATTCCTGAATCTACTTGTTTAAAAACGATTTTTGTTGACATTGTTTCTTTAATCTGTAGCCCGTTTGCACATAGCTACAGGCAATCATTTGTTTCCAAAATACAATCACAAGGATCGTCCGAGATGTATTTCAGCACGGTTCACAAAACAATCTACAAACAGCAAGCACAACGCGTGCGAGACAAATCGATTGCTTTTAAAACCGCAAGCGGCGCAACGAGGTAATAATTATGCATTACCTCACATAAATCTTATCCTTCTCCCGGCGCATTGTGGCGAACTTTAACGTTGCGTTTTGGATTGCGTCATGCGAAAAAATAAGGATTGCCAAGCAGTATCCTCAACACGGAAAATACACACCAGTGAGTGCACGATACAATGTGGATAGAGTCAGCCAGATCGTCTGGTCTGAGGATACGTACTATTAATCCCTCTTGTTTACAGGCCGTTGTAGACGCTGTAAGAAATCAACCGAACCGCATCGCCATCAGCTGCGGTTGTCGAGTGTTCATATCAGTAACCTAGAAGAGCCGGGCGCGAATGTTTGCTTTTCGTCTATGCACCCCTAAAACGCATCCACTCTGCACCGGGTTTGCCCACTGTTTACAGTACGCGGACATTGCGCTTTATCCGAAATAGATCAGCCTACCGAATTAAACCACCCCGAACTGGGCAGAGGAGAATACCTTGAAGGAACGGGGTGTGAGGGATGCGTTAAAAATAGCCTCCTTGCGAACATCCTCGATGCGTCACCGAGCGCCACGGAAGGGTCGCAGGGTTGGGTGGATTGTAGAACCATCGACACATTGACAGCCGCCACCCTTTTTCCCGGTGATCAAGCTAAGTGACCTTCAGGTTTTTTTTGATGTTTTTCTATTGCCAGGAGCTGAACCTGACCGTCGTCAGCTGTAGTTCGGGTTAGGGATTCTCATTGCTTTGAGACGGGTCTTTTCTTAAGAACGTCATCATTCGTGTTGGTATATTTTTACATTTTATCAAATATGTCGCGTCGGTGTACAAGGTTAGGTACCCAATTAACGCCAACGCAATTAACAATCATCGCTGTAATAATTTCCGGTACATTACTGTTCGAGAGACACACTCTAAACTCGTCTATAAAACCACTACGATGCATAGAACATTCATTTTGAATGCAATTATAAGATTGCTTAGAAGTGTCTTGGGTGACATCCAAAAATTAGACTAAACAAATAAAATTGATATTTCCATTTCAATGCCACAAGTCCGCAAAGATATAAAAAATAAGTAAAAAATATTAGGTAATAAAAATACGTACGAAATGAAAAAAACGTGCAAAATAATAAAAATAAAAAATCAAATAATGAAACGTGGCTAACTTTAGGTATTACTGACGATCAAGCCTACTAACTAAAAATATGTTACTTCTAAACAATATGTCATAAATCTAAATATAAGTAAACTTAAACGTTGTTTCTCAGTAAAAAAAATATTTCAGGAATGAAACAATTGATCTACTTCATTGTTTGCATGTGCAAACTGTTAAAGGCTGCGCCTAGTATATTTTTTTTTAAACTATTAGAATTTATTTATTGAATAAATATAGCTATTTCATAGCTAAAAATCTAAAATATAAAATTCTACACATATTCGTGATATTCCATTCATATATAGTTAATCTTTGTCCGGTACTTTTAATTAATCTGAATCTCATGAACGCTTCTCTATATTACAACATTTTCCAACAGAGTGCGCTACTGGTCAGTTAAGAGAAAGTCTCTAGTAGCAGACTAGATTCCGATTTGCTCGTATCTAATAGAATACCAACACTAAATATAGTGTACATGGTAGTAATCTATATATAGTACACGCCCAGAGACTACAAGTGTATTCCAGCAATGGTTATTATCGTTAATCGTAAAGATTTAAATGAAGAAAAAATAGGACCTTCTCCTAATGTTGCAGCGCCATCTATGGGCTAAAATACTGTTCGTTGCGAAAGGACGTTACACCTCGTGAAATAACCATAATCACATCTAATAAAGAAACGACCGGCGCGAGGAAATTATAGATATGTTAAAACCAAGGAGCTTCATACATTTAATGTTATGAATTAGGAAAAAGCTCTATCCGTAAATTGTTATTTTTATTAAAAATATATATTCTATGTATCAGAGATTTTCCAAACTAATAATAGTAACCAAATAAATCTACGAGCGTTTAAATTGAACTTAATGGATTTATACATAATTTAATTAAAAACTAGCATCATTTTACAAATACGTTCAATTCGGAAAGCTCCATATAACGAAGCCACGGGAGCGATCCTAGTGCAGTTAAATGTGAACAAATTGTTCTCAAGAATTATGCTTCGCAGTTCATTCAACGTATTTTTGTCTAACCTAACCACAGACTCCTATTGATCACCAATCAACAGACTGATACATTACTAATTAAAGTGTAGAGGAAAGGGTTTACACATAGCAAAACATAATGTTAAAGAGTAACTTTCTCCCTTTTTGTCCACAAGATAAACACCGGACGATGCGTTCGGAGGTGGAATATTCATTCATCCCAAAATAGCTTCCTACATTCATTCCCCTTCGAACTGACTCCCTCCAATAAAACCGTAACGATGGTCGTTCGCTCATGACGGGACTGGAACTGGCTAGCCCAGGCCCGTTTGATGGGAAATTTATTGATGACTGACCGGAGGGTTCGGTCCAGTTATTACCTAGGCACCCCATAGGGGCCCCGTGGGCTTGTCCCAACCTTGGCGGCCCTGGCTGGTTGACTGGCTGACTGGCTGGCTGGCTGGCTGGCTGGCTGGCTGGCTGGCTGACTGACTGACTGGGAACTGGTTCCAATGTACAAGTTGCTCCTCCTCCACATCGAGCTTTTTTATGATCATTATTTGTAGCCCGCATCCTGCTGTCAGACAGACAGGATGACCTTCGCAATATTGGCTACTAAATCAACTTTGTGGCAAACGAGCAGGTCACGCTGCATTTGCAACGGGTGGAAAACACACACACAAACACCCAGTGGCGAAACGAATGCGCGAGGAAGTCGTATGTTTGACGGTCAATCAAACGATGATGGATGATAATGGTTGATGATCTAGCAAAAACAAAATTTGTCTTCCTAACGCAATGGCGATTGACTGGACGTCACTGGTCGATGAAGGAATAATGCTTAAATGGTTCATTTAACATACTTTTTTTATTGCAACAAGTATCATCAAATCGGACAAGTACAATGAAATCAAACAACAACAAAAAAGACTACATCCCTAAAACAATATTATTGCTACAAAGTACCAGGCGTCTCCATTAGAGCATTTGTTTCCCGTTTTCGGGAGGAAATTGTTAAACCACCTTCAAACAAACCAACCACATGTAGCAGCACGTTGTGGGCCAGTATTATGGGGGGAAAAGGCGTCCATTTAGCAAAGCGACGTAAACGAATCGCGGAAACAATTGCTGACGCCAAGTGAATGAGTTCCGCTGAAGCGAATCCGTTCCATCCGACCCCGCCCCGCCGTTGTGCCCGAGCTGACAACACGACGATGAGTGCTGGTGGCCTAGTGAGCAGCTTGAACGTTGAAACGAACGCTCGAAATGTCATGCTGCAAAAAAAGGGACTTGTAGGGGTGCGGACGAAATTGTGCACCGCTGGCCGAAGTTCAGCTGTTATTAAATTAAATTAAATCCTTTTGGCTCTTGCTGCGGCGCTCAGGGGAAGATGGACGAGCGAAGGGGAGGCAGTGGGGCAACGCGCAGCGCTGGCACCAGAAACCAGAAGATGATGAGCTTTGTTCTGGACCATTTCACTCAATCTTCATTATGATAATAACACGATATCTGGCGCAAGGCGGAAGTAAGGTCGGTGCGTCGGCGGTTCTGAGGTTGGTACAATGTTATCTTTCCTAAGCTGCACTTGACGTTCGGCGCAGGGAGATCAAAAAAAGAAAAAAGACCTTGATAAAAACTCGCCCTAGCAATATAGTTGTAATCGAAGTTTTAAGATAAACCGTCCCATTCGAACCATTTGACTAATGGAAATTTGCAGATGAAACTTATATTTTACTACTTGTATTTGTGGCTTGCAGCTAGCGCCCAAAAACACCAACGTCAGTCAGAATTTTAATTAAAAACATTGGATAGAATGGAACAATTCTGGAATATGTTACATGAACGGCTAGAAACAGTTTAGGCGTTCCGCCCGACAACACGATCAAAGCACGACGGTTTTAGCTGGCCTTTTCCTTCAGTCGCTCCGAAACATCAAGGCACAAAACGTTTGCCTGGCACAAAATAACTGTATGTTTGCCTTATTGTACGCTTATTCCCTCCGGATATTTGCCCTGCTTTCAAGTGTGTTGCCCCAACGCAAACAAACCCGCTCGAAGCTTGACGCGATGCTGCTACTGCACTTTTCCAACATGCCGCATATACCGCCTTGAAATGGAAGAGAACTTCAAGCAGAGGCAGGACCACCGGAAGGGGACAGCACCAGAGTGGAAGAGGTGAGGGTTCCGTCTTTGGAATGGCTTATAGGCCCTGTCGACGCCACCGACATAGCATTTCATTAGCAGGAAAAATAAAAACCAAAGGATATATGTGCGCCTAAGGCTTCCGCTTGGTCTCCCACGATGTTGGATACTGGGCATGTGTGTTTGTGTGTGTCTGGGAGTGTGGGACGGCCGAGGAGATGGTGAGAGGATTCGTTTTTGCTTCTCGTTGCAAACGGTCAGGCCAGGCTCGAGGCCCGAACAGACCGACCGATCCGCCTTACCAAGGACATCAACTAAGCAGATTTCAGACTTTCTAAATCAACTTGAATGAATCAACATCGTATTGGCGTCGAGTGGTTTGGGGCACAATTTTACGATCTCGATCAGGGGTCAAAAGAAAAAAAAGAATTTCCAATGGCCGATAGACGGGCGAAATTTCCTCAAACCCGACACCAATCTGGCAAATGGTGTATGCAGCTTCTCTCGTGCCCTTTAAAAACTGTCTAGCAGCGCCAGATCTTTGGCGTTCGTTTCTTTTTTCCGAACCACGCTTACCCTCACACACGCACACACTTTTTTGGCAACGTTCGGAGCGGTCCGAGTCTTGTGTCTTTCTCGCCGAAAGCTAGGGGGAGAGCACATATTTCAGTTTCGATTTATGCGATCTTTCGACAGGACGCGATTTCCGGCTGGTGAACCCGTCCAGTGTGGATGGCGCCCAAAAGCGCCCGAAGGAAAATGAATGCGTTGATGGTTGATAAGTTCCGGCCGACAGCGAATGAAGAGGGGAAAACGGCTAGTATTTTGGAACCTGCTGACATTTAAATGTCATTGAGCTTATTCGACGAAAATGGCGGCCTCTCTCACTCTGCAAGTCAGACCAACTGTCGACATAAGGCTTGCTACCGTCCCATTTTGGCACCTTTACTGGTGTGAGCGTATTGTAACGCTTCCTCGTTTTCCCGGCACGATGGGGGGAGGAAAATAAGTGAGCAGTCGCGGCGTCCGTCATGGCGATACGGGACGGGACTGACTTATCTAAATGCCATTCTCGTGGCATTCCTTCCGGCTGATAGCGGGCCGCGACAAGCTTGCTTTGGCGCACAACGGTGCAAACCATGCTTTGCACCCGGTGACTTCGGGGGTGAATTTCGAACCGGCATAACAGACGAAAACCGCGTGCCACACCCCAAGAAAGCCGGAACCGATCGATCTCAGTCAGTTCGCCCCATGCGGTCGGGTGCTACCTTTTTAATTAATTTAATTGTGACACCAACACTGCACACACTGCTTCGCCTGCACTTGGAACGGGGGGAAAGTAACCGATGCTGGTACGCTGCATGGTTCACGAAGGGCCGTGGACACGTGGAGCTTGACTTGCAGGCCGAGGCAAAGACTACCGCGGAATGCTATTATGGCAATCATTGCACAGACGGTGCGGTTTTGGGGTGTTGGCTTCTGTAAGGTTTCAAGCGGGTCATTCAAGACACTTCGGAACCATGCGTCGTTGTATGCATCGAGATTGGAATGGAAGAATTTACATTGTATTATTGAATATTTCAAATAATTTAATTTCGATTACATCAAACAGCGAGGGTTAATTTGAAATTTTTATTTTTCTGAACCAGCAATTTTGAATTGTAGTTTATTAAAGCACAAGAAAGAGTCATAAGAGTCGGTACAGTTCATCTGTTTTTAAATAAATCTGATAAAGCGGTTACTCTGCCCAATGTGTAACTTATTATGCTATTTAACCTTGCTAATATAATAATTTAAATTAAAGTTAATATCGGAATTAAACCTTTCAGGACCATAAGCTATTCAGGACTAAAATTGGCAATACAACACAATATTTGAGGTGTAAAATAAGAGAATATCACCAGAAAAACCTAGCAGTCTGTGTAGGTTTTTTTATAATTTCATGGGAAACATTTTCCCTATGGAACATAAAAGTGAATAAACGACGAGTTCCTTTTTTGGAATTTCTTTTATTTGCTTTCCAATGCAAATTACAAATTAAAATTTCTCAAAAAAATCTCAGCCATTTCTGTAAAAAAAATAATAATTTCATTAAGTCTAATAAACTTTCCAAATATTGTTGGTTGAATGCACGAATGGTTTGGTTTTGGAGCAATTCATTTTGATAGTCCTTTGTTGTTTATTCGTTCATAAAGACATTTGCCGCCTTTGACATAATGTTTTCTTTGATGTTTCGTTTCAAAAGTACCGTTTTGATAATAGTTGAACAAACAGTAACGAGTTTTGTAGATAAAAATAGCATAAAATAGCATGTAAATAGCAATTATAGCATTAAAGAGCAAGAATAAAACTTTCAATCATAATAGCTTGTACATCATAAACCTTAATAATTTCATAGCTTTTGCAGTCAAGTTTACGTTATATGTTTTTGAATTGTTAACTATGTTAAACATGGCATAATAAAAAACATAATTGCGGATGACATCATAAAAATCTCATATATAACCAAGATACTAGCCAAGCCTCATCATAATTTTATTAAAAATTCCGATGGAATGATGTTGTAGTAAACATGTTCAACGAAGGGTATGCTTATCGTTTAAGATAACATACAATCTATCTTGCAGCTTTTTACATTTCGAAAAGCGGAAAGGTCGACCACCCTTAAACCTTCCCAGATACCGATCAAATCGATCGAGCCCACACAAATGCAACCAGCATCGAAACACACGGGGAGGGAAAAGAAGTAGGCGAGTGGATTTACCTTGTACCGTTTTGGAAATTCGAGTACCGATTTTCGTTTTATGGTGCTGACGGGGTTCGGTTTTGCTTCCAAACTGTCGCACGACACTCGTCGCTACCCACTGACTGGCCCCAGACTGTAAATTTTTTGTCTTTATTTTCCCTTTCGCCACCCGGCAAAACTGTTTAGAATTACATTCCTTTCGATCGCAACCACCGACGAGTCGGGGGAATATTTGGTCGTGTTCGCGTCGCGTGTACTAACGACACTCTGCGCAGCATGTGTGTTGGTGTATGTGTGTGTGGTTTTGTGTGCGAGAGAGAGAGAGAGAGAGAGAACGTTCAAGATGAAAATAATATCCGCCTGCGGTAATTACGCGCGACGAGGTGCCCGTACCATGCGCTGCCGGTTTTGGAACCACCTGATTTGTCCTATCGACGATCAAAACCGAGCGTAGCTAAGCAATGGCAATAGCAAACAGGTTTTTATTGCCACAACAACGCGCCAGCCTCGCTAGGTTACAGTTTTGGCGGTTAGCCGTATTTGGTTTCGCCGATGCAAGCTCCGCGGCGAAGAGGGCTACTAATGTGTTGCTGCTTTCCAGACCGGCGTTCGATCGTGGGACGCGCTCGCTCGAGGGCCACTTTCTGGTTGGGAAATCAATTACCCAATTGCTCGCCACTACTAGGTTGTTGTTTCCTTTATATCTTCCTCAACAACGTACTGCTATAGATCGGTTTACGATCGATCGTCTCGTCGATGGTGAAAAGGGGTTTAGACAACCACTGACTTCCTCATTTTGTATTGCACTGTTGATCACACGTTAGAAACGAAAGAGCCACTAAAGCTCAAAGTTTCTTAATATCTAAAAACAACTGTTATAACTGTTGATCACACAACGTTACATTTTTTGCCTCTTTTATGCTCCTTTCCTCACACAAGCGAGAGGTTCTTCTTAAGAAATACTACGTTGAATGTGCCGCATTGTGCAGCATAACAACAGAACGCACCTGTCACGGAACGCCCGATGCAAAACTCGACGAAGATAATCACTCAACTCCCACCGGACAATCAACCGAAACGCTTCCGATGGCAATGGTGACGGGAACGATCCTTGCAATCAACCGAACCCGCACGCTAACGAGTGTAGCTCCAGGCTAGCAATCCGTTTCGCACGATTTTATTTCCACTTCAACACTATTCCGTTGGTTTACTCCCAAACGTTTGTAACGCACCCTCTTTGCTGGTGTGAAATCGCTACCACGTGTTTGTTAGAATAGACAAATGGGCATCGTACTGCACGGCTTGCAATAAATCACGAGCAACACAACACCGGGGAAAAGGAAATAAAAAGCCCTGCGATATCACTCAAACCCGCCTCGATGCGCGATGTAACGCTTTACAGTAACGCTCGGTAACGCCACTCACACGACAGCCACGTGCGGTTGCGGGTGGTTGTGGTTCCCCGCACCCTCACATCACCGACGGGCAACAAAGTATTGGAGCGATCAATCAAAACGTGTTCCTGCCTGAGCAGGATCTGAATCGGCCGGTACTTTCGAGTCACAGGATACACACCGTTACCTTCGCACGACAACTGGACGCGACGACGCGTGGTGCACGAACACGCGGCACACGAGGAAATAAAACAAACAGACCGTCCGGTGGTTGCTAACCCTAGCCCCGTCTACTGGGGCCGTGAATTTTCCTCGTCCGAAGCTCACAACACAGCCACTCACAACCCACCGACGACGACCACGACCACGACCACGACGACGACACTCGCTGGACGCGGATGGATGCCGCCTAAGCCCCGTCTGCTAGTGCTGTGTGTATCCGTCCGATCGTCTGCGCTTAGTGGACTTCTGTCTACTGTCGCGTGCCGCCACAATATCTCCTATTCGGTTTCACTCACTTCCAGGCGTACACTACCGCCGCCGATGAGAGTCACGTTCTCACAAACCTTCGTCCGCAGAAAACTTCGTCCGAGCCCTCGTGAAGCCTTCTTCAACGTGGAGCAGCAGCTCGACAAACACACCGCGAGGCGTTTATCGCAACCCTACTCGTTCGTCTGCCTTGCACAGCAACGCGGCGACGGCGTGCTCGTTCTCTTCTCGAGAGTCATCTCGATCCTGATGTTTATATGCTGCTCTCGGACCGGTTCGCTCTCCCCCGGCAGTCGGTCCAAACACAAACCCGATGGTCCATGGCACACAGCGCCCAACGAGCTGTGGACGCCAAACCATTTCTAATCCATCAACCGGCCCGTCAAGGCATCGTTGGGACAAGTGCGCTGGCTACAAGGCAGCTGTGGTGACGGCAAATGTCAACAGTTTCTGCACTCGCATCAGCAGGCACATTTTGCCAGGTACAGTTACACCAACAAATCATGCTGCTCCTTCGTAACCTTCACAATGTTTCCTTTGTGGATTGCGCCCCAAAACTAGATGTAAACCATTCGGTTACAGTTAAAAGTTGTCAAACGGGCAATTGCAAATGAGAAACGACACAACATATAGATTTAACAATGTATATTAAATGCCCATGCCATAGATATAAACATAGTAGCATAATCTCAATGGTCTATGCATAAACACACACGTGTCTCAAATTAAGTGTTTGCAGTGCTTCATAGATGATCTAATTTATTGACCGCGAAACTGTGGTCGATTCTTCCGCATGAGAAAATTCCAAATCCAAACGTTGACTAGTTTCTACTCACACATTTGTACTCGGGAAGTGCGGTTTTACTTACTAAAAAAACAAAACGCTCAGCGCCAAACCAACCCATGCCAATTATCCTGAAAGCATTTAATTGTGGATGCTGATCTCCTCGCAGAAGGGGAGGAGTTTATGCACCCCAAATTTATTATTTTTATCCTCCGCAGTAGCAAGTTGGAGTAAAATGTTAGAAGTCACCTCAATGTGTACATGCTAGAGCTGTGGACCTACTGCCAAGTGGATACCAGGCAAGTCTTCCACGCTAGCAAGCAGTCAACGTTGCGTTCATTTAACTTACGCAACATCTTTAATGTTGACAACATTTGGGGCACATTAGGTTATCTCAAAAGTTAAGAAAGTTGGCAAAGTCCGCAAGTTAGTATTTGACAACTCAAATTTAGAAAGTGTCTTTGCATCCAATAGATAGCTGGAAATTAAATTAATGTTTTCTCTCCATGATACTGCTAAAGATAGTGCATGCATGTGTGATATGCAATGGATCCTAAGAATGGATTTATTGACAAACGGATTATTAAGAAAAAAATTAAGACTATCAAAAATACAAACAACAACATACTGCAACAAGTATAGTTAAACAAGGTACAAGGTAAATATGAGGGGCTTAGAAGTATTTTAAAATAATGAATCTGCAAGCATAAATTAAAACCTCTATATTCTTAATTTTCAAACGCCAGCAAAGTTGACTGAACTTTACACTAACCTAAGACTTCACCGATGAAATGCCTTCTGCTATTTTTGGGTCCACCGGGTGCATCATACACGGCCACCAATCACGCTCATGCTTCGCCGGATATTTACATTAATTGCAAATTATGCAACTCTGCTCGCTCAATCATTCAAACCCGAACGGATAGGTACAGCTGTCGGAAACAACAAACCCCGCCATCAAACCAAACACGAGTGATTGACACACGCATCCAAATGCCTAGCAATCGGGTTACCGAAGAAAACTGGCTCGGTAAGAAATTCAATTATCAAAAAGTGTGCGTATACGTGTCGGTAACAGCGACGATGAGCCGTCGGGTTGTGCTTATGCATCCACCATTGACCATGGCTCTCTTCCGGGAAACCAAGCCACCCCCACCAGTCTTGATTCTCCATTTCACTGCCCTATTTGTGTCAATTTGTATTACAGTCCTTTTTTTTACGATTATGATCCCGACATTCCCGGGTGTGTCTCGGACTGTGGTCCTTCCGATGGCCTTTCAAACCGACGCCAAGTGGATGGAGCCGCGGGCAAGGATTTTGACCGGGGTGCAGCTTCGCGTGCCCACCCGACGGCGAGCACGACGGGCAACGAAGGGAGACCAAGGGCGATAAAGAAAACGGCAAAACGGCACACAAGGATAGGGAAGAGCGATCGCGGTCAGCAACTGTGTAAGTGCCATAAATATGAACGCGCCTTTTTTCCTTCTTCCAGAGCACGTGGATGCGCTAACAACGGGCCGGCCAGTCACCAGGAAATGGAAATGGGAACACCCGTAACGTGCGAAAGTCAAAGCCCGAAAGGACACCACCGCGAGCTGATAATGCGAGCTAAACGGATTCGCCTTTCGTTTGGTTCCGGAGACGGTCACGGAAGTTAGTGAGGCGTGAAAATGTGAAACCGCCGAGGACGCGGACCACCCCGAACCACCAAGGCGCTGCACGGCGGTGAGGGATTTGTTCAAGCAGCGGTAATGATAATATAATGATGAGCCATTTCATCCACCTCCTTTCTTTTAGTTTGTTGGTAGGTGGGGACTGAGGACGTCCAAGAAATTCTACCCATCCACACGATGGCGCGACTGAAAGCGATATTTCCTTCACCGGAAAAATAACACGAGGAAAACGGAAACAATTATGTTAATAAATCCGACCGATTTCCCCGTTTTTGCTTGTAAAAACACATTAAATGGTCTGTTAAACATGCAATTTATTACATCGCGAGCCGTTGGGGGATAAGAATCAATCAGGACTTTTTTTTTGTAAAATTGTGTCAGTACTTTTTTACTGGTACTTTAAAAAAGAAGGATAATATAAACTCTTTTGCATACTGCATTCTTTATTTTAATAATTGGTATACAATTTCACATCCTAAACTCAAACGTAAAAAGTTATACAGTTTCCGGTATGTGATTAAGCTTGTTCGATCGTCTAACGGCCATACCAATCATTTTCCACGGTGTGCTCTATCCGTTATTCATATCTCAATTACAGTAAAACCGTTCGCTTGCTACTCTGCTCCCACAACCCAGCTGGAGGAAACATGTTCCCGGGGTGATCCGTTCGTAAATCAAATATTGGCACATTGCATGATTTTATTGGCAATGTATCGAATGCACAAACATCCACATAATCGTGTCGCTTGGGCCAATGTTTGAATGCGCCTTCTTCTCCCTCCCACAGTCGTCGTTGGACAAACAGAGCGGACATGAGCCGCAAGACTACGGGGCGATTTATGTACATCCCTCCACCTCCCCGCCAAAGTCTGACACCTCGGGCTCGAAAGGACAACGTACGGAGGGCCCCACGTATTACGTGTCCCTTTTACGACGTTCATATGAGCTAATGCTGTGTCTTGACCAATATAAATCACTGAACCAGCGGCGTCACGTCGGTTGGCTTTTATTGGGCACTTGTTCACCATTAAGCGGTTGGGGTAATCAATTAAAAAAGGCTCGTGTGTAACCTTTTGCCGCTGGGACACCGGGTTCACGCCGTGTTTGTGCACTCGGTGATTAGCGAAAAGGTGAGCCAGGATATGACAAAACAAATAAACACAACGAAAGGCGGAGCTTTGGACCGGAACGTAATGCTCCGGTTGCCAGGGAAGTAGGATGAACTTACCTCATCGCAGGCACTGCATCGGGGCTTAAGCATTTCCGCGTAGTGGCGCTCGCAGTAAATTTGATCATCGTGCACGCAGTATGTCAAGTCGACTAGCAGCTCATCACAGGTCGTGCACTTGAAGCACCGCGGATGCCAGAGGGTCTGTTCGCGAAACTTCGGTGCCGTCACAGCCATTTCGCCCTGGTTCAGCGTTTCGCTGCAACCGGCGCATTTCGTCGTCTGCGGTGTGTCTTTCACATACCCTAAAATATAAAAAAAGTTCACATCATCTTCTTTCATTCATTATTATTCCATCTATAAACTTATCACTAAATGGGGGACTAAAATATGAAACGAAAACAAGTTTGATTGCATCTCGCTATGTGAGATTAGTGCATTAAGGTTTTTTCAATCCTCCCCTTTAAAAAGGTGCCATATTTGAACGGAAAATGTTGAAATTCAAAAGAAAGCTTTACGTTTAACCGTCCCATGCGCTATAGCAGCGCTGCGCAAAAGCTCATTTGTGAAAGCTTTTTTTGCGCCATAGTACTACTCTTATCTTTCTTACTTAGTAGTTATTTCCCAAAGACGATGGAAACTGTTTCAAAGCAGAAACCGATGTTAGTTTTTGTGTCTGTGTTTGAGTGACGTTTGTAATTTTAGTTTGCTAATTATAAGGCACAACCACTCCATAGGCTGGTGACATGACATGCATTTAACCGTATATTTCGTGTGTTGAACCATAGTGTGACAAATAATCTCAAAATATTTCAATAACCACTTTCAAACAAACGGAGGTGTGAAAACACGCCCTACATATCAGCGGCTCAACACAACAGCCTACAAGTATGCAATTCTCAACCATTTAGAGAGAAATATGAAAATGAATTTTGAAACGTAACGTACTCTCAAGGGTCAAAATCAAAGTATTTTACGAATAATATCACCAGAACAAGTAGCGAAAGCCCCAATACACACCAATGTCTAGGGCAATCTCATTCCGTGCCGCCACAAAGTCCTCATACGAGCCGCGGTGCTGCTCTTCGACGTGCTTGCAGTAATCGAGCGCCAGATCCTGTTTTGGCAGCTGGTACACTAACTGCTTGTCACGGAACCGCTCACCTTGCGTGCCAATCTTGGGCACCTTCTCCGGTGGTATCACATCGAAGTATCGTTGAATCTAAAACAGAAAGCATACGAAATAAAAGGAAAGACAGCACATTAGATAGAGAAACGAATTCTAGCGTTGAGGCGATGAGCAGCGCTCAGTAAATCGTACAAGATACTTGTACTTGATGGTGACGTTATAGTTACCTTTGCCGAAGTCAGAATACCGGGCGGTACCCAGGTGTAGCCCATTTGGCGTGGATCTACGCGTGAGGTATTGGTATCATGTTTGAAACCGAGCCGATCCCGGACCGTCGTCAGCTGCTCGTGGTAAACGGCGTGCGTTTCTCGGGGGCACTTGCATTCCTGGCATGTTTTTCTGCAGTGGCGAAAGCAAGGAATGAAAAAAGAACTTTTAGCGATTGAAATGTTTATTTGATATTGTTTTATTGATATTGTTCTCGTTAACGTAAAGAAAGTGTTTTAGAACATTTTTTGGATTGTTTGAAGAATTTTGCATTTCGTTTATCTTTTGTAGAGTACAATATACAATGTTTTGATTTGTTTTTTTTAATGTAAATTTATAAATTATTACAAAAGTTGGGCTTTTTCCAGTATTGTTGCTACAACAATTGATAACAAATAAGTCAGAAATTGAACAGTTTTATTCATTTCACGTTACATAGTTGTGCAGGGCAGGAGTCGGCACACATTTCTTGAAGGTTGCTAAATAAAAATTCAAACTGCACACCAGATACCATAAGAAATGTTTTCATTTTTCTGTTGTGTTGTAGTATTTTGGAGTGATGTAACATGGATTTTTTTTTCCTTGGTTAAAATTTGATAAAAAAAAACTTTAGCTGGATAAAATTTACTGGCGGGCCGGCCGGCGACTTTGCCGACCCCTGGTGTAGGATATCGATCATATTGGTCAAGCCAAATGGTCAACAACAAACCCCACTGGCAACAGTGTGTGCGGCCAGTTGTTGCACCGCTCATTACGCGCGCACAGATTTTCACTCTCGCCATTCGCTTGTGTAAACTTCATTTGCTCTCTCCGGGGGATCATAAAATTTAATTGAATTAGCCCATAATAGCGATCATTTACCGACCGGAGATGGAAGGACGAGGCACGGCAGGACGTTAAGGATGAACTGACGGTAGTGTGAGTTGTGTTTCTACCCGTCCTTTTCAATCTCTACATGGCTATCGGGGTTGAAGCAGTAGCCTATTACAACTCAAACCTCGATGGTGTTGAGTTGTTTTGATGAAACTGAGCGCACCAGTGATTTGATTTATCTTATGATTCTATGATTTCGACTACCTCTTGCAAGCTATAAAATAAATATAAGAGCCAACTGTTTTTGTTTTCGTGTTTCCAAGGACGATTCAACAAAGTTTCCACGAAAAGCACGAAGTTTCCAGTTAGTCTACACCACTGGTTGTTGAAGATTAATCAAACTTTTTTGATACAATTTAGCAGATAATTAAAGAAGAATTCTAAAATAATATTTACTTTTAAGAAACAATTCATAAATACACCTTTTTCGAGCACAGGTAAGCATTGTTCAGCTGCTTCTGTATCACTGTTCAACCGTAAGTAATCTTTTGGCGTCCAAGTAAAATACTGTTGCCTATCTGTACATGGTCCAAACGTAAATGAATAAAGTTCAAACGCAACGAAACATGTGATGCCTCCAATGTCTGAGAGCAATGTTCGTTGCACCACATTAGTTTCTTTATGATATCATCAACCGAAATTAAGCTAAAAATACAATTTAGATAATAGTATTTTAGGTTACTCAATTAAAATACAAAATAAAGAAAGATAATTATTTTTAATTGATTCAGTGTAGCGCAGGTATAACGAATGGAAATTATTAACAGCGGAAATTTTGCATATTATGTTCGTGCTTCAACAGTTAATATTGTTTTCATATCGTTGAAAATATTTCAACTTAATATTAGGGGTGAAATTGAAAAAAAAACTACTACATTGAATAGCACTACATTAAATAGCAAGATGTAAAACTATATATATAATTCAAGTAATATGAACTTTGTTATTTAATGTTGTCCGTAATTGTGTCGGATGGATGGGATGGATATATATAAAATAATCGATAAATACATGTTTTGAAAATCTTTAGTTATAACGTGATTTTTGATATTACAATCAATTGTTCATGCTTTCTTTCCTATTGCATACTGTATTTGTAGTTTTTTAAAAGAAGATTAGCCATTCGATTCAGTACACGGCAATGTAGTTGTGTTAACATAGTAAAACTAGTTCAGAAAAACAGAAGTACTTAAAAAATTGCATACGCCCATCAAATATCAAAATAAATAAAACTCACAAGGAAACGATGAATAAAAGGTTAACCCAATGCTCGTAGATTTCATACAGATATTATTTATCAAGTTGCAATGAAAATGACAACGAACCGCTTTGGCACCTACTACACTTCACCTGAAAGGCAACCTTGAGTTGCCCTGCCGCTAATGAGCTTGTTAATTTAGGTATCTCTTATGCGACCGGAGCCGAACGTCGGAATGCGGTACGATACTAATTTTGTGTCCGCTTTAGAATCACTGCCCGTTGTAAAATTAGAAAGAGGCGCGTTCTGACCAGCTTCCCCCTCGACAAGCTCAACTGACGGCTTCGAAACGAAGAAGCTGCTTAGCCATCCATGGATCAACCCTCGGGTTAAAAACATGCCATTCATCACAATAATCAAGTGGTGCCGCAGGTCACTAAAGTCAAGTTCAATGACAACCGAGATCCAATTGCTTTGAGTGGACCAGTGTTGTGGTGTTTAGCTTTTCCAATATGGAGCATAGTGTCAATAAACGTGATGAACCAAACTAGTAACAAGTTACTCTGCTGTGAACTCTGGCAAATTAAAACAACCAATATTTATCTTCCCGGAACATTAAAGTTCTTAGAAAATGAAATTTTGTAACACTTTTCTTATTCATTTTTAAATATTTGCCACATCACCCTGCCGCGCCAAACTGTGAGGCACCGACGTAGATAAATGGTTTTCTCATCCTTTTTCTTGCCTTTCACACTCAATCATTGAATGCAGTGGCCGCACACCGTAAGTGTGGCTATAATTATCTACTGTAAACATTGCAACTAGCGTTGACACTTTAAGTGCTTAGATCATCATCGGAACCCTTGTTTGTTGCCAGTATATGGAAGAGTGATGAAAGATAACCGAGAGTAGTGCCATTCAGTAGCTTTTCGTCACAGTATTCGACAACGAAACATTTTCTTCTATATTATTTATAAACGGGTTCTCTTTACTTCTTCCACTTTAAAACACACTTAATTTGAAATAAAATTAGACAAACGCATGTAGAAACTAAGCTAACATTTTTTTATGTAGCAATCAACTTAACATAAAAAAGTATGAAATACCCAAGCAAGTAGCATATAATGTACTCGATTTTCCATAAACAATTTCGAGTGAAATGAAAAGAAAGTGTGAGCGATTTTTAAACATGAGTAGTTTTTTGGAATTTATCATTTCATTTCGGTTCACACCGAGGACCGCGATTAGTTTTACTTTTTATATATTTATTTTTAAAGGTTTTATGTTGTTAAAAAGGATTATTTTAGATTTATTTTTTGTGAAATTGTTTAAAAAACGGATAAGATTTGTTGAGCCCTTTTCTAACGACGATGATCAATGCAACTGCGATGCGATGATCATGAAACTAGTCTCGAGAACACTAATGCATGAAATATGGAGTTACGAATATTCCTTATTTTTTCACAGATTTTTTCCTCCACTTAAAGAAAGGCCGATGAGCAGTTGATTGGTTGGTCTAATAGTTTGTTTTGAAATTTAAACCACTACACGGATTGTTTCGATAATTCAACTTAAGGTTAAGTTGACGTGCGATAGAAATAAACTTTAATAATTTATTTATTATGATGTTATTTTGCAATATTTTGTAAGTAAATGCACATATTAAGTAGAATACATATTTCTTGCATATATCGGAACATTTGTGGGTCGTGGTCGTTCATAAAATTCAAATTTCCAGTAAAATATGTGTGTATGCATTTCATGTCATTACTGTGACCTACTACATCAAATGTAGCATATCAGGTGCGTGCATTTACCTTACTATCAGATCGTACAGTTCCTGTTTGTTGAACACTTTACAGTAGGCGTGCAGCACCTTGACACAGGCGTAACGCATGCCTGGCCACGGCACCACGGGACTAGCGAGGGCGTCCCACAGCGGACAGTCGGCGTGTCGCTGTAGGTCAAGCATACTGTGTATGATTTGTTATTTCTGCAGTTTATAGAAGTTATTTATTTTTTCCTTATGTTTAATGTGTCTAGTTGTGCTTTCTACGTTGTGGACCGCTTGGATAATTTACTAATTCAATCACTTGATCTTCCGTGAGCCTCTTTGACTTTTTACTGCACTGACACAGTTTTCGCTGGCGATTGCAGCTAAGAGCACCCGTTTTAGCACCACGTTCATCATCGCAGCACTACATTTTTGGTACGGGTTGTTCTGTTTATCTAGAGCACTTCGGTGAATTAGTAATTATTTTTTAATTTTCCCATTTGTTTATTAACACATGCACACACGAA